>NC_140976.1:52348893-52431393 GCF_056783735.1 Eptatretus burgeri | reverse complement strand
ATCGGCTCACACTTGTTTGTAGTAAAATAAGTGCGAGTTTGGTGGAGTTTTATCATTATGGTTGTCTGTGCATTTTAATATATGTAAATGTATGTGTATCTTGTCAGCGAAGTGAGTACTAGTGTACTGGGCCCGGTGTATGCCCCGGTTAGAATAGGTGTACCATATCCCTGTGTCGTAAGAGGCGACCAGAGTTGCGTCAGGAAGGGCATCCGGCGTAAAAGCTGTGCCAAATCACTATGCGGATCATATCGGATGATCCGCTGTGGTGACCCCTAACGGGAGCAGCCAAAAGAAGAAGAAGAAGAAGAAGAAGAAGAAGAAGAAGTATGTGTGTATCTTGATGGAATATCGCACACATCTCGCACATCCCACAATTTGGTCTGCGCATGTGCAGGATTCATGTCCGTCGGACATCATGTGGGAGTGCTTCATCACGCTCCACATATTTTTGACCTACGGCTCCACCCTTTTCTGGCACTTTCCTTCTGGTTTTTTGGTTTGCATTGGTGGGAACAATTGTTTGAATGGCAGACAGGCTTTTGTTCTTTGCAGATTATGTGGTGTTACTGTGTGAGACATAATCTGCAGCTAATGCTCTCCATTACAGCCAGAGGGTGTTAATGGCATTCACACAATGACTGTGGTCATTATTGGTTTGATATTTGTATGGTATGGCTGCCTCATCAGAGCAAATAAGCCATTAATCTGGATAGGCAGCTCTGTTTGATGTCTAACCAATGATGACCTTAAATCCCTGTATTTTGACATGAGTGGCTGGGCTGAAGCCTCCGGGTTGGAGGTGACGCTTTGGTCTGCGCATGTGTGGGACTCGCATCCATTGGAGATCATGTGGGAGTGCTTTATCACACGCCACACATTTTTATCTATACTGTTGGACCCTGTGATTCATGGACCCCGCATATTCATGTTTCATAAAATGTGACCTGCTTCTATATTTGCGCTTTGTGTTTTCAAAGTTTTTTTTTTGTTGTTTAATTTTTTTTGTTTGTTGTTTTTTGCACTTCAGGACTGGTCTCCTCTATCCAACTGGGAATTTGGAAATCAGCCATCACAGCATAACATATAAAAGGTGCAAAAAAAGGATCCCATTAACTACAGCCCAATTAGCTCACAATACTTCCAATCAGCAAGGTCATGCAATCAATCCATCATCACAGTTGACATAAAATCATTCCTTTTCTCCAACAGCCTCATCTCAGATCATCAATTCGGATTTAGACATGGTTACTCTAGCTTGGACGTACTGCTTCCACTCTCCCAACAATGGCGAAGGCTGTCAATATCTGACGTGAGATCAGGGCCATTGATCTGGACATATCTCAAGCTTTTGATTGAGTCTGGCATCCTGCCTTGCTCTCCAAACTGTCTGCCTATGGAATATGAGGCCAACTCCACTCTTGGTTTATTTACTTCCTTTACTCTCATCGCCAACATGTCGCTCTCAGTGGAATCCTTTCATCTCCTCTCATTGTCACGGCTGGGTTACCCCAAGGCAGCGTTCTCGGCCGCATATTATTCCTAATCTTCAACAATGATTTCACTGACTCCAAGGAAAATCCTCTTTATCTCTTTGCTGATGACTCGACTATCTGCTGTGACATCCCTCATCCTTCTGACAGACAAGCAGTAGTGTCTTCCCTCTACTCAGACCTTGAGAAAATCAAAAACTGGTCAAAGACAATTTGGCTTATGTATCCATATTGTCCACCCTTTGCGTTCTCCTTTACCCCTCATCATTACCTGCATCCCTTGTTTGTCTGTCTCGGTCTACTTTTTCCCTCTGCCCTATTCTTGGTGTTTCCCTTATCTCCTGCTGTTCCCTTTGTAAAGTTGTGTCCTGTTTTGTTTTGTGTAATCATTCTTCCACGAGCCTAGATCATGTAAAAAAAACAACAACAAAAAAAATCAATGCCCCGACATTGGTGGACCCTGACATTTGTGGCATTTTCAGGAATGTATCCAAAGTGAATAATGTGGTCCGACTGACTATGTGTGTGTGTATATATATATATATATATATATATATATATATATATATATATATATATATATATATATATATATATATATATATATATATATATATATATATATGTATATATTTCACCCATTTGTGGTGTTCGGTACAATGCATATAGCACGCACAATACAGACTGGAACATCTGTGTGAGGGAAGGAGTCGGGGCTCTCACCGCTGCTTTGGGTGTGTGAGGGAAGGGGTGGAGGTGCCACCACAGCGGTCGTAGCGGTCACCACAGAATGACGTGTGATATTCCACAAGCTGCATTATGGACCCGCTATATGAGAGCACCCACCGACTTGGCGGTGGAGGGAACTAGATAGCTGTTGAGGGAAGACAACCATTCAAAATAGGGTTTGGGAAATCGGCATCGAGTTCTGCAACATCTGTCATTTACTCAAGCCTTGCCTGATGTCATCCTCTTTCCCCTTTCATGGGGATTATTACAGAGAGATGTTTGGTCAGCATTGGGGTCCCCAGTGCCGGCTGTGATGGCCAGAATAGTCATGGAGGAATTAGAAGCCTGATCTCTCCCCTATTTTATTTTGCCATCTTGCTATTGGTAGGGTTGGGCATACAACCATACTTTTTTTGAAAGGAGTGTATTTTATGGGCAAATTTCACGCTGATCACGAATCCGTTGAACTTTTTGACATAGGATGATGTCTTAGGTTGGTAAAATGCAAAAATTCAAAATGGCCGCCAAATTTACCCACTTTTCAGGTAAAATTTGATAATTGTGGCTTACGAGGGCATGTAATATTAGGGTTGGGCACGCATCGACTTTTTCTCTGTTGTCCCGTTAAAAGGAGTGTTTTTTATGGCCATTTTTCATGCTGATCACAAATCCGTTGAAATTTTTGACCAAGGATGATGTCTTGGTTAAACATGTCGCACATGTCTTAGTGCGCCAATGGTAAAATGCAAAAAATCAAAATAGGTCAAAAATTTCAACGGATTTGTGATCAGCGTGAAAAATGGCGATAAAAAATACTCCTTTCAACGGGACAACAGAGAAAAAGTCGATGTGTGCCCAACCCTACTATTGGATTTGTTATTTAGACACTGTACTGTCGTTTATTGCAGAGATTTCACTGCTGCTTTACACAACTCCATCCATTCCATTTTTTTCATCAATAATATTTAGATACGCAAAAGAAAAATCTGGATCCTTTGCTTTTCTGCACATTCTGGTAACAAAGTAACTTTGTTTCTTAACAAAGTAACATTCTGGTAACTATTGGGGTCCTGAAGAACATTGGTCTACATTCCTCACCATGGATTTTTCTTCATTCCGCCCCATGGTGCACAAACACTCCATATCACACACACACTGGAAATGAGGGCATGCTCCATTCCATCAACCAACGAAGAAATGATGTTTAAAAAAAAAATGGAGTTATTACACTTGAGAAAGCCCTTGAAGGCCCTGAGACTCTTCTTCCCAGCATGAGACCTACACCATGACATATGTTCTCCAGCGACACAATGAGTGCACCCTGACCCTCAACCGTTTGGGTTTTTTTCCTTCTGCCTTACTTTCCCAGGGGTATCAGAAGGCATTAGGAGAGTGCTGCAGGTGGCCGGAATTGCGGTTGCTTATCATCCCACACATACCATCTGCCATCTTTTGATGGAGAACGATGCAGCACAACAAAAGCAATGCATGAGTATGGTCGATTCCATCCCATGTTCGGGATGTGCAGGGTAATGCATTGGGAAGACAGGAAGATTGCTGGGTGTTCAGATCAATGAGCCATAAGCTGGCCTTCTGACTTTGCCACCCAGAATGATCAGCCATCATGAGACATGCCCTAAACACAGACCATGAGCCTCTTTGAAATGATGTCAGACGATCCACTTCAAACGGAATTAGATTCCTTTTCCTGGAAACAAAGCATTCAAATGAGGCTGACGTTTCCTTAACAGGAGAAACTATTGACATATTTGGGGCTACCTGATAGCATTATTTAGTGAATATTAAATACTCCACAGTGTCTTTTACGTGGAGTAAGCAAGTTATCACCGACATACTGGTTTCCAAATTCCTTCGGTCGGATGTCAAGTTGCATGGCTAACCAGTTCGTGAAAGACTTGGACCAAAAATATTCCCTGGCTGATCCCAGAAGAAGGGGCAATAATTGTGGCCATTATAGGTGTGTGTGTGTGATTTTTATTTATTATTATTATTATTATTATTATTATTTTTACAGGTTTGATGTATGTGGGTGGGACTGCTGTGAGTGTCCATTTATGAAATCTATAATCTGATTACTTTGAGTGCTTTCATGCTGACCATTTGGTGCCTCTGAAGGATCCCTTTTGTTTTTCCTCGCACATGCATGATGACCATCTAGTTATGAGCAGCGTTGCTTTGCCAGTTTTCCCTTAACGAGCCACACATGTCCTTTCATGAAAAAAAAACCCTGTGCCTGTTCCTTTAATATTGAGATTAAAATGAGCTCAGTCGCACATTTTCTCGTTGCTGCAGGAGATTGGTGGAGAAGGTTGAGTATTTGAAGAATTCTTCTCGAGGTGATGGCGCAGCAACATGCACCGTCTGCGGAGAGCAATTGGGGACACGTGGCCTCTTGTGCGGTGACTGTGACAAGGTTTGTGGATCAGAAGCCAGTTTTAAACGGCAACTGCAACAGATGATGTGGACGTAATTTTGGTGGATCTGCTGCCACAACAACCTTTGGCTGATGTGTTCATTATTGATGTAATATGCACAGATATTTGCTCGGTCTGCTAGTGAAGGTGATTATCGGTCTGCCTCAGTAGATGACATCATCGAGACTTTGATTGAGGTTTGATAACCGTCATGAGAAGCAACGAGAAGCTGACGTTTTGTGCATTAACCCTTCGTTGCAGCCGAAGGGGGAACGCCCGAAACAGATTCTTGCTTTCATTGGTGGTTGGCATGCCTCGATCAATGTTCTGTTGATTCCATCCATTATTCGTATGAAACTGACTGGACATACTCCACCGTGCCAACCGTGCCAAGTCTTTGCTCCGCGTGGCGCAGCTGCCCATCCTTTGCCAGGCTGTAATTCGCAGCAATTTCATGATAATAGCATTTGGAGAAATTCTTCCATTTGTGCACGTGCATTATCACAAATGTATGTGCAAAAATTATGGGCCCAGACCAGGAAGTGAATCCAGGTCCTCTGAAAAAGATCTTCTCAACGGCAGGCCCTCGCTCCTCCTGTGGTTGGCTCCCCTCTCGGTTGTATTTGGAGTACAATGTACTTTCAGACTTTCACAGGAGATGGTGTCAGTTGTAGAGTCCTCTCACATTTCTTTGTGGATCCTGCAGTGTCATTTGATTTTTTTTTTTTTTTTTTAAAGGACACTATTGTGTGCCAATACCGTGGATTAAACCTAAATTGCTGTTCTAGTTGGGGGTTGCTTTAGCAGAAAACCTGTGATAGAGTCACAACCTGTCCAGAGTTAATTATACCTACACTCGAAGCATTCACAATTTGTCTGCATGAGGGCTGAAAGATGGCTAGGTGAGAAGATAGTGTCTACTGCAATTGATAGAATATCTGCTTGGAGATGCAGATCATGATGGTGTCTGATTTGTTGGTCATTTCACCCATCCATCGAGTCAAAATCCTCACTAATAGAATGCTGATTATATATATGTCATCGTCAGTCAGAACTTTCCCTCTCAGGTCAATGTTGACACTGGGTTTCATTGAAGTAAGCATTAATTGTGTGCCAACTGTATGCATTCCCCCCTAACCCCACCAAGTAACCGACCACTGCACATGCTTTGTGCCATTCAGGGCGTGTGTCGTCAATGTAACGTGCAGACCATGGGGCGGCGCCAACGTGCTATGTATCTGTGTAAGGTGTGCAGTGAACAGCGTGAGGTGAGGACAGGCTTGCTTCGTCACATTTGGAGTCAAGAAAAATCGATATCTTAAAAATGAACAATCGATTAAAGGAGTTTCCTTTCCATGCAGGTTTGGAAATGCTCAGGTGCCTGGTTCTTCAAATCCTTACCCCAGTACATCATGCCCTCCCAGCTGACACTCCAGCAACTGGATGCACAGGAAGTGTTGCCCTCAATTAATCCAGAGGATGGCGCAGGTAAGCTCAAACGTGACGATGGATAAGAGTTGATTGTCCACCATACAAGCAGAGCGTGCATGGCGTTCCATGCATCGCAGAATTAATTATTTTGACCTAAAAGTGTTACGAGGTGAAGGACCTCAGACCGTTTCAAATGTGGATAGAGAAGTGTCATTTATTTTGGTTTCTTCGTGGGAAATGGGTGCACCATTTCTTGTGTGCACTAGGATTTCTGGTGCACTGGGATTTCTGCACCGTAATGCACACTGCACTTTGGAGGGTACGTTAAACCAGTTCTCCTATTTGCAAAAAAACACCCATTGGGATGTATTGCAAGGGTATTTTGACCGACAAATCTATATAAAAGAGGAGTCGTTTATGCGTCCGTGTGTAGGAGTTCCCTTTAGACCCTCCAAGATCCTTAAGATACCGAAGACCCTTCAAGAACCCCAATGACCCATAAGACTCCTATAGACTCCAAAGACCCCCTTTCTTTGAAAACCTTTCAACACATTAGACCCTTTCACCCTTTAAACCTTTGACACCCTTAAGACACGCAGACCTTTTAGATCGTTACACCCCTTAAGTCCCTTGACTCCCTTTAGACCCCTGCAACCTTGACACCATTTAAACCCCTTACACCTTTGACATGTTCGACAACTTGGACCCTGAACCATTTAGACCTTTCCAAAGCATAGCCTTAAACCTTTTTGGATCCTTTTTACATGCTTGAGAGATTAGTCCCTTTCAATCCCTTGGACCCTACTAACTACTATTGGAATGTACCCTTTGGACCATGAAGAGCCTTTTAAGCACATCCCATGCAAACATCTATAGTGTTCTTGCAAATCATGGACCATACTTTTTTCAGCTGGTAATGCACAAACCCAACCCACCCCGGGGTGGGTGTTCTGCTAGTTTTGTTTTTTGTTTACATAGTCGAGGCTCATGGAAGAGTTAGCACACTGAACGGATCAGGATGTAACAGACAAAAACAGGATGCAAAACACGCGTGCATCGAGAATGAAAATCCAATGACTTGAGGAGGAAAAACTGGAAAATTAGGAGGGATTTGGGTGGGATTAACAGGGGTAAGAAAAGATCATGGTTTGGGATTTGGGAATATCTGAGATGGCAGTGAACAGCTACCTTGAAGAGCTGGAGGGAAGAATGAGATTGAAAATGATGTGGAAGTTGTTTTCATGGGTAGGAAAAAGAGGAACAAATGAGTCAAGATGAGCAGTGATCCTGGATTTAGATAGTTTCACCAGAAGGGGGTTAATGGTAGACTGTGTGCCAAAAATAAACCTGGGGGGGACAAACATGGAGAGAGCAGTGGGTGCAAGACCAGAAAGGAGGTGGTGGAAGACAGAGAGACCATCCACCTGTCTGCAATGGTGAAGTAATATACTCATAGACTCAACATCAGTGTGGGAGATTCTGATGATCTTGAAGGCCTTGGCTTCTACAGCATCAAGCTTAGCACGATCTGAGGCAGGGGAGCTAGCCGCAAGGGGAGAGCAGAACTCCATCAAGCTGCAGATGAAAGCATTGTAGGTGGATACGAGTTCAGGTGTGCCAAGGAAGGACTTTGTATGATGGAGGATGCTCAGTCGGTGACTGGCTTTGGAGGCCAACTTTGACATATGGTTTGCCCAACAAAGATCAAGGCTGATAAAGAGACCCAAGAGTTTCAATGACTGAACTTCCTCAAGAGGATTGCTAAGAAAGTAGATTGGAGAATTTGCCAGATGGTCCTTTCAGAGCAAGATAGTGGGAGTGTGAAATTTGTCAGGATTTTAAAGACATATTCCAAGTGTTTTACCATGCCATTGTTGCAGACAGGTGGATGGTCTCTCTGTCTTTTACCTCCTCCTTTCTGGTCCTGCGTCCACTGCTCTCTCCATGTTTGCCCCCCCCCCCCCAGGTTTCTTTTGGGCACAGTCCACCATTGACCCCCTTCTGGTGAAACTACATAAATCCAGGATCACTGCTCATCTACACTCTAAAGACATATTCCACCTCATGATTTTTTTTAATGTCTGAAGAAAGGGACGATGCTGCAGCCTGCCTGGCTGAAGGATGAGGGATGTCACAGGTGAGGGTGGAGTCATCAGCAAATAGATAAAGAGGATTTTCCAGAGAGTCAGAGAGATTGTTGTTGAAGTTGAGGAATAGGACTGGGTCCAGAACACTGCCTTGGGGGCACCTCCAGCCTTGACAGGGAGAGGAGATGAAAAGATTCCATTGAGTGCCACAAGTTGGTTACAAGAGTAGATGAAGTCGGTAATCCACGTGTGGAGTTGGCCTTGGATGCCATATGTAGACAGTTTGGAGAGCAAGGCTTAATGTCAAACTGTATCAAAAGTGTGAGCTATGTTCAAAGAGATGGCTCTGATATCATGTCTGACATTGAGGGCCCCCATCCATTGTTGAGTGAGTTGAAGCAGCATGTCCAAAGTGGAGTTACCTAGTCTGAAACCAAATTGGTGATCTGAGATTCTGTTGTTGGAGAAACGGAAGGATTTCATATCAACTGCTATGATGGATTCCATGACCTCACTGGTGATTGGAAGTAAGCTGATAGGCCTGTAGTTGAGGGGATTAGTTTTTGCTCCTTGTTTACGCAGTGCAGTGATGTTGGTGGATTTATATGCAGATGGAGGATGACCTAGCACAAATGACCAGGTGAAAAGGACAAGAGAGAGGATGTGCAAGAGCAGTGCAGCAGGTTTTTTAGGACAAGTGAGCCGATGCCGGCCGGTCCAGTAACTGAGGCAAAGTCGAGTGTTAAAATATGTACAATGGGTAAATGTGATGACCATGTGAAACCTGCATTATTGACCATATGGCCCATTAATGTCCAGGCTTATTTGTAAATCCTCATTCTGTTGATGCTGTTTTTAACAGGGCTGTTGTTGAAAAGTTTCTGTGAGCTGCACTTTTTTCAGGATTTCCAGGATTTTTTTACTCATCCTGATCTTCACTTTGAAGATTACTGGCAAATGCAAATAAAGAAAATGCTAAATAAATAGATAAGCAATCTAAGATGGGTGGCTTGAACTTGGTGTTTGTCCCTGAAAGGATTCACCAGCACCCCTCCCCTCATAAGGACAAAAATTCCTCCATCGACCTGGATTAGTCCCATGTAACCATCGGGTTGAAACACCTTAACGGTTAAAGCAATACTGTTTGAGGATGTTCCGATAACAGGGGTATGTGAGGTTGGCAGGGAAGTAAAGTGCAAACCATTGAGCTTTTAGCATTTAGGCAGGTATATATCATGAGTGAGGGCCAGCAAGTCAGGCAGGACATCCTGCCAAATTGGTAAATCTTCCACGCCACAGCCTTTGTGCAATATATAGGAGTGGAGTGTACAATGGTAAGGGAGTGTAGCAAACTTGCTCACCTCAGCTTACAACCTTTTCGATTAAACCTATCAAAAGCTTTCGGATCATCAACTGAAAGTGTCACAAAACCCTCAGGTTCTTTGTTCAATCGATGTCCAACCGACAGGCGGGTGTAGTCCTAACTTGCATTTATTTCACTAGAAACACCTGCGTGCAGGGGTGGGGTAGGGAAGGGAGGTCATGTGTTTATGCATACCATGCGGGTGGCAGTGTGATTATTATTATTATTATTATTATTATTATTATTATTATTATTATTAATATTATTAATGGCCACAAGTATTCCCACATTCTTGTGGGGTTGGGAAGGGGAAGCTTGGCCCAAGTCTTTCGTGAACCGGCTGGTCAAGCTTGACTAAGGTGTGGGCAGGAATTTGTAATTTGTTTAGTGCCGGCGATAGCTTGTTTGCTCTGCACGAAGGGCACAATAGGATCTTTAACGTCCACCAACTAATGCCAGCAATAGTTTAAGATCCATCCAAGGGAAGGCACATACATGAATGAATAACTACGCCTGTGAAACACCAAGATGGTGGTTTATAGCTGGGCCAAGATTCGAACCCCTGCTAGACAGCTTAAAAGCGAGTGTGCATACCTCTATGCCATCCTGCCAGACCCTTTGTTAATATTATTATTACCCTCGCCGAAGGAGCGGGTATTGCGTTTGGGTCTGTTTATTTGTTTGATTGTTGGGTGGTCGCTAGACTCCCGTTATTCTCAATTTTTCCGTCTGTCTGTATGTATGTATGTAATGGACAGCTCTGGAGGCCAGAGGAGTCAATCGATTTTGATGAAACTTGACTGGTAGGTTCATACCAGGATCTTGTTGTATGCTTTTGAGCACCGTTGCTATGGGACGCCACAGTTGCCGAGAAACTGGACTTTGAAATTTTTGAAAAAATCCGAAAAAGATATATATATCGAAAATCAAAAATCGGCTTCTGCACTTTTATGCGCATTATAATCATCCTCTTTGTCAAAAAATTTCAGCCAGATCCATAAAAACTGTATGACGAGTATGCAATTATATAGCGACCACCCACTTCGCCTACCGGCTTGTTTGTGTTAATTTCTTTCTTTGTTTGTTTGTCCACACAGAACTTTGATGTTTATCTCCGCAACCGCTTGTCGGATTGAGACGAAATTTTCACTAATGGTGTGACTACTCATGTAGAATGTTATAATGATAATTATGACGTTATAGGTCACGTGGTGTGGCAGCCAGGTTGGAAAAACGGAAAAACTTTGGACCTCTGCATCTCTGAAACCACACGAAGGGAAAAATTGAAACTTGAAACATAGCAAGTACTCTTCATGGGGAATGAGGGTCATTTTTCTTTAACGATATAATGGGTGCCTTTGATATGACGTCATAATTGCATATATAGAACGCTACATCTGATGAATATTACATTTTTTGAGGGTCATTTTGGGATAAATTGGTCCACAGAAAAAAATTTGATGACATCATTGGTCATGTGATTTGGCAGCCATATTGTTAAAAAAAAAAAAAAATCAAAAACCTTCAAAAATCTTCTCTGAAATTGCTGAACATATTGAGGCGAAATTCTACACGTATGACCGACTATCCACGAGGAACAAAAGGTTCACACACATAATGTCATCGGTCACATGGTTTGGTGGCCATTTTCAATTTCCTCTGAAACATATAAAAATCATCTTCTCTAGAACAGCTGGACAGATCGAGGGGAAACTTCACAGAAATGATCCCCAAGGCAAGTGTGTACAAAGGTGTTGATGAATAATTGATGTCACACGGTTTGGCAGCCATATTGGATTTAAGAAAAATATTAAATAATGTTTTCTCTGGAACTGCTTAATTCATCAACGTGAAACTTCAAAATTGAATACATGTAGTGATGAGGAATACTTGTTTTGAATTTTAACTTGATTGGACAAATGGTCTGGCAGCCAGAATTGTTGAATTTTTTTGATGTGTTTTTTTTTTTTTTTTGAATAAGGCTCACTTGGCTGTGCCTAGATGGGTTTGAGGGTAGAGGAGTAGCAACTGAAATGCGAATCTTATCAAGGTTCCTCATCTATTTTCAAACGTTCAAACGTCATCCATTTTTTTTTTGCTTTCTTGGGTTCTTTCTGATGACTCCAATGCAGGACTGTACCTATTTGGTCTTCCATTTGATCTGAATTTAATTAATTTTAATCCCACTCTGAATTCAATTGAATGACAATAAACATCATGGGTCAGGGTCAGGCGTCTGATCAAAGCGGGGTTGCATCAAAGCAGGACGTCTTTGTAACCCGGTCATCACTGCCAGCATTTATAAAGTGGCAGTTCTAATGATGTCTGTTATTAATTACATAACACACCAGTACATAAATGCCTCACAAAATACACCACGCAACATACCACACAAAACAAGTCCCAGCGAGGGTCTACAATTTCCGATTGCTCTTTTTCATGTTATTATTATTATTACTATTATTATTCTTATGACCATTACTATTATGCCATTACCACCAGCAAATTAACCGTTGAATTTGTGCTTATGAGAATTTTGATGAAAAATCTAATTTGGATGACATAGAGGTTGGAGTCGGGATTGGAGGACAATGTATCAACGACCTATAAGGTATGCTGATGAGAGCACTCTGTTGGCAGAAAGTAAAGTGGACTTTATGAAACGGCTGCAGACAGTGAAGAAGGAAAGTGAACAATCTGTTCTTTATTTAAACCTAAGAAAAGACTAAAAGCTTTTCAGGTGAGAAGATCGACATGCTGAGATTAGGGACGACCATGTGAAATGGTGGATGGTTTCATTTTCCTGGGTTCTCTGATTGAAGTGAGTGGAGAATGTGGAGGAGAAATTAATAGACGGTTGGCATTGGGGAGAACAGCAATGTCAGGATTTACAAAGATCTTGAACAACAAAGATGTGATGATACATGCCAAGACGAGGCTGCTTGAATGCTCTGGTATTTCCAGTTGCAATGCATCTAGTCATGGACAGTGAAGAAGAAAGAAAGGAAGAAGACTGACAATTTTGAAATGCGGTGTATTAAGAAATGTATTTAAGATTAAGACAAATATTAAAAATTTCAAGGACTGCAAGAAGGGCAAACATATCGATGCATGAAAAATATTAGACCACCTTGTACATTAGAAGCACTGATGCACTGGCTATGGGCATCTTCCTTTGCACAAAGTTCTTCCTTGGCACACATAAACTCCGATCCACTTACAAGGCCTTCATCTGCAGCTTGATGTAGTACTGCTCTCCCCTCAGGGCTGGCTCTCCTTCTTCACTTCTTGCTCAGCTTGATGTTGTGGAAACCAAGGCCCTTAAGATTATTGGAATTTCCTATGATGAAGTTGAGTCTATAGGTCAATTGCTTCACCATTGTAGACAGGTTGGTGGTCTCTGTCTTTAATTTATTTATTTTTTGGATACACTGTTGAGGCTCGTATGAGAGCTAACACAGAACATACAACAAGGGGAGCAGGAGATGAGAGGTGGGAGATAGGACAAAATAGTGGGGAAGTGGGGAACAGAGATATTAGGATATCTGTGGAAGGGAGAGGGATGGTGTGGGGTACACAGGGTAAACAAGATGGACACTCCAGGGACTTTCAGGTCCTGACACAACAGGGACTTTCAGGTCCTGACACGACAGGGACTTTCAGGTCCTGACATGACAGGGGCTTTCAGGTCCTAACACGACAGGGACTTTCAGGTCCTGACACGACAGGGACTTTCAGGTCCTGACACGACAGGGACTTTCAGGTCCTGACACGACAGGGACTTTCAGGTCCTGACACTACAGGGACTTGCAGGAAGGAAAGCATGGAATTTGAAGGAGGTGGGTTTGGGGTGGATTAACGGGGGTAGAAAAGATTGTGGTTTTGGAGGGGGGAAGATAAGAGGTGGTGGTGAACAGCTGTTATGAAGACCTGGAGGGAAGAATGGGATTGAAGAGATTGTGGGACTTTATATACAGGATATGGATGTTTGGAGAAATCTGATCATGTATGCTATGAAAAGTTAGCCACTGGTTAAAATAATTATTGTTATAATAATTCTTACTTCTGGTAGGCGAATGGACCAGTGGCTCTTAGCCTATACACCACCCATGTGTAAGTACAACAAATTTACTCCAAATTTCCCTCAACCGAGTATTAAACAAGGCTAGCGACCATTAGGAATGGGGTTATGTGTCAAATATAGGTCACAATTGGGCTGTGTAATGGTGTTGGGGACAGTGTGTGTGTGTGTGTGTGTGTGTGTGTGTGTGTGTGTGTGTGTGTGTGTGTGTGTGTGTGTGTGTGTGTGTGTGTGTGTGTGTGTGTGTGTGTGTGTGTGTGTGTGTGTGTGTGTGTGTGTGTGTGTGTGTGTGTGATTCATAAAGCTCTTTTTAACCACTGACTGACTGATATTAAAGATCGATGCCCTCCGCGATGATTTTGGAAAGCTGAAATTTTGCTTGTCGATGGACATCGGAGCCCATACACCGGAAAAAATCACAGAACTACTGGAAAGCATCAGTAAATGAAAATATAAATGAATGAAAAAAAGTAAATGAAAGAAAATGAAAGAAAATAAGTGCAGTTGAGCGACCCGAGACAATGGGGAAGCCCAGAGTGTTATTGCTTACAATGTGTAAGCATATCCCGCTAGTATAGAATTTATCCTGAATGTGCAATTACATATATCTCACCTGCAATTGGCAAAAGCAATCACTAAAAAATTTTTTTCACATAATATCAATTAATTGCTTCCAGCTGGTGCTTTTCAAAATTAATCATTATCAGGAGAATCGCCAAAACGAATCATAAATTGTTGCATGGAAGCAAGCTCAACACCACTTCCAACCAATGTGGTTCAATAACAAAAAAATTCACACAGGCATTAATACAGACAACTACAAACCTTTACAACCATCTGACTGCCATACCAGTTTCACTAGTAGTCATCAGCAAATAGTGTACAACACCCACACAACGGCAATTTTACAATCACCCTACTACTGCATGGTTTTTCTCCACCGTTATTTTAACATCGTGGTTTATTTTACGCCGCAGTGGTTGACAGTTTATCAACGGTGGTGAAACCGGTAAGGCAGTTGAACGGTTTCACAGCTTTAGAGGTCAGGTTTAGTCAGGTCAGGTTCGATCTGTGACCTGCTACAGGTACCATGTAAACCTGTACTAACCTGTTCCATGGTCAGGTTGTCGGCGACTAAACCGTCTCCCCCATCAGGTTTTCTGGTGAGGGGGGTGTTTGGATATGGACACCCAGCAGGATTAAAAACAAAACCTGTCAAAGGGCGGAGGAGCTCCTTGTGAGCCAACGTCCATCCATATCTAGTGCCCAACTGTGTCTGCGGACGTCCTCCTGCAGTTGGGTTACTTCTTATTAGGAGGTTGGTGGCAGGATTTGCACTCCGGCCACCGTAAAACCCTTCATTCCGCAAAACGCAAAAACGCAAAAAAATCTGAAAACCCACTCCGTGGGAGTACCTCCTGTGCAGCTTCCCTTCGCAGGGCAGCTCACCGGATGACGGGATTGGGGCAAAGCCTTCAGGACCCCCAATCTTTGATGATAGGAGGGAAACCACGGGGTAACATCCCTGGGTCAGATTGCGGGAGAGTGTGTCGGAGTGGTGCTGAGGTGTCGTCCACCAGACGGCGGTCTCCTTGGGTTAACCTGAGGCGGTCCCTTCGGGTGGGTGCCTGGAATGTCCTATCCCTAAGAGAGGATGATCACCTGTCTCTGTTATCATCTGAGCTCAAGCGTTTGGACATCGGTATTGCAGCTCTCTCTGAGGTTCGGTGACCGGATTGCGGCGAGATAATGGTGGGTGGTTACACCTACTATTGGTCTGGTCGCTCTGATGGTTACCGTACCCAAGGAGTTGCTGTAGCTGTGTCCAATAAGCTGACCCCAATGATAATTGAGGTAACACCGGTCAATGAGCGTATTATGAGATTAAGGATTCGTCACTCCTCAGGTGTCATTTCCCTGGTTTCTATTTATGCTCCGACTGAGGCAAGTGATCTCACCGTGAAGGACACATTCTACGCTACACTCGAGTCTGTGGTTGATCAGTGCCCCAGACGAGATACACTTCTAGTCTTGGGGGATTTCAATGCATCGACTGGAACTGATAGGGATGGTTATGAGGTATGTGTTGGTCCCCATGGGTCAGGAACTATGAACCAGAATAGCACTAAGTTCCTTGACTTTGCAAGAAGTCATGGACTTAGGGTGGCTGGTTCATGGTTTCAGCGCCCACAAGCTCATCGCTGGACTTGGTATTCCAACGCTGGCGGTGTGGCAAAGGAGATTGACCATGTCCTCATTGACGGTCGTTGGAGGATGATCCAGAACTGCAGGGTCTACCGGAGTGCTCAGTTCCTCAATACTGACCACAGGCTTGTTGTAGCAACTCTAAAGCTTCACCTTAAATCCTGGAGAATGGTACCATCCCAGCCTAGGCTGGATGTTGCCAAGCTCAGGGATGAGATAGTAGCTGAGGAGTTTGGGAACAGGCTGAGTGGACACTTGGGGGGTCTGGGTGCTTTGGGGGGTCCTGAAGAGTTGTGGAGCGCCTTCAAGACCACCGTCCTTGATGTTGCCGGTGGATATCTTGGAACTCACCGCAGGGCAAAGAAGAATTTTGTCTCTCAAGGGACACTGGATACCATTGACCAGAGTCGCAGGGCCAGGCTGAATGGCAGAGCTGAGCTGTTCAGGGAGCTGAGGCGAAAAACTACGTGCACTGAGGGTGGACAAGGAGGCCTATGTGCGAGGAATCTGTGAGGGGGCAGAGCATCACCTGTGGACAGGTGATTCTCGTCCCGCTTACAGGGGAATTCGCGCATTACGTTCATCCAAGCCCATCCCTCGGAGCACTGCAGTTCGAGCAGAGAGTGGTAGGCTCTTGACAGAGGAGTCTGAAGTGAAGGCCCGCTGGGCCGGTTACTTTGAGCGGTTGTACCGGGCTGATCTCCCAGCTGTCGAGTTGGACGTCAAGGGTGTTACAATCCCTGTTGCTGACCCTCGAATCAACTGTGGTCCACCTTCGCTTGTGGAAACACGGGCTGCGGTGAACCAGTTGAAACGGGGCAAAGCTCCAGGGATCTGTGGCATCCATGCTGAACTTCTCAAGGCTGGTGGAAATGCTGCACTCGTGTCGTTGCATGCAGTTTTGTGCTCTGCCTGGAACACAGGCATCATCCCAACTGACTGGAAGAGGGGCCTTGTTGTCCCTCTCTGGAAAGGGAAGGGTGATCGCCAAGACTGCAACAACTACCGAGGGGTGACACTGCTCTCAGTGCCGGGCAAGGTCTTTGCTCGGATAATTCTTGATAGGGTTCGCCACCATATGCTTGAGCACCAGCGTCCAGAGCAGTCAGGCTTTACACCAAAGAGGTCAACGATTGACCGTATCCTTGCACTTCGTGTCCTCACCGAACGCAGACGAGAGTTTCGGCAGGGGCTGCTTGCAGCCTATGTTGATCTCTGTAAAGCGTTCGATTCAGTGAATCGGGATGTCCTCTGGAGGATTCTTGGTCTTCGTGGGGTGCCACCAAAACTGATCGATCTGATGTCTGAACTCTACTCTGGTACTGAGAGTGCTGTGAAGTGTGGTGGTACCATCTCTGACCTATTTCCAGTTGTTACTGGAGTTTGTCAGGGATGTGTCCTTGCCCCCACACTTCAGCACTTGTATGGACTGGATTTTAGGGAAGATGTCGGAGAGATCAAGTTGCGGTCCATCGTTTGGGAATGTCAAGATCTCGGACCTTGATTTTGCAGATGATGCAGTCATCTTTGCGGAGACTTTAGACATCCTCTTGGGGGCCCTCGAGGTGCTGAATGAGGAGTCGGAGCCGTTGGGATTACGGGTTTCTTGGGTCAAAACGAAGATTCTGGCTTTCGGTGACATCTTGGATGCTGCTGTCCTGTCTGTGTCTGTTTGTGGTGAGGATGTTGAGGTCGTGGAGAGATTCACTTACCTTGGCAGTGATATTCATGTCTCTGCTGGCTGCGAGTCAGAGGTCAATAGACGTCTGGGTCGGGCCTGGGGAGTCATGGATTCACTGGATCATGGGGTGTGGCGCTGCCGGTACCTGTGCGGGAGGACGAAAGTCCGAGTCTTCAGGTCCTTGGTACTTCCAGTCTTGCTCTATGGGTGCGAGACTTGGACTCTGACCAAGGATCTGAGATGGAGACTTAATTCCTTTGGTACCAGGTCTCTTCGGAGAATCCTTGGCTATCGCGGGTCGGATTTTGTGTCCAACGAACAGTTGCTGAGAGAGACTCGGATGAGATTTGTCACCTGCATAGTCCGTGAGCGTCAGTTGCGGCTGTATGGACATGTGGCTCGTTTTCCTGACGCTGATCCTGCTCACCAGATTCTCTCAGCGAGGGAGTCTCATGAGTGGAGGAGGCCAGTGGGCCGACCACGTGCCTCATGGTTGCAGCAGGTTGACCATCATCTCAAGGAGATGGGGATGGGCCTGGCATCTGCCTGGGGGATGGCCAGACCGAGGCCCCTGGAGTACCGGCGGAAAGTGGACGCAGCGACGTGCTGTTCTGGCACATGCTCCCATACCTGACCTGACCTGACAGCTTTAGAATTGTCTCTAATTCTACAACATATCGACACATTTCGCTATCGCACAAATCCGGTGGGAAGTGGCGACGAGCTTGCTTGTACGTATGACCAGTTGGGTTATTCTCATTCAAAAAATAAATCAGAAGGCAGGTCGAACCAATGAATTTGCTGTGTAGACAAAAGTTCGAGTCCGTTTTTAGCACGGATTCGTCTTTAATTGGTCCATCCCATTTGAATCTTCAGACTTAATTAGCCACTGTGCACATGGCATATCCATTGGTTAGAGTATGTACGTTGTATGTTGCATCGATGCCATTTTCTAGCTTCACCCAATCCTTTTGTAGCACCATTACCTCCGCCAGTAGGCCAGCGGTATAGGTCAGATTTTTTGGTACTTAATCAACCAGCTTGACACAAAGCTACAAGAGGTCTCATATGAAAGATGGGGATCTCAGTAACTCATTTTGCCCTGTTGTCCTCATTTTTTTGGTGTGCGGCCCATGAAATATTCACACCTGAAGGATACCCCCCATTAGAAAATTTTGACCATTTCCGAAAATTAGTGAATTCGCCATAACTACAAAGCAATGCGCCCTATTTTTACATGATTGGTATTGAAATGTGCAGAATGAACAGGGGAATACTGCTAGTTACTTAATGGAATACTTATATAGATAATTATATGTACATTTGAGTGCTTTTAATAGAAAAAAAAGACGTAATTTCCGGACCGCTAACTTCGAAAATCATCAACTACAGAAACAAACATCTGCCAATTGTCATATTTTTTCTTTATTTTATATGTGTTCAGTTTACTATATCAATATAATGAGATTATTTTGAAACAAATTTCTACTAGCAAATTATACGATATAGTGACTGAAGTTTGCACAAGTGAAGTGATAACTATATGTTACACCAATACACATTGTTCTACGAGAAATGAACTAAAACATATTTTGAGCGAGTGTCCTCAATATGTTCAACCATCGCTGTCCGTGCCATTTTGGTCACCATGTGACAGTTCGTTGCCACACTGCCTGTCACTGGTGGCACACATGCACTCGTTAGTGCAAGGCAAACTGTCTTGTGAGCAGCTGCAGCTGTTGGTACATGGTTCACTACCACGGCATGAACACACAAGACTATCTAACATCTCCGCTGATGTGGGTCCATCAAACATTGTGGGATGCAGCACACCTTCTCCTCTGTACCATCCACGACCCTCTGGTGTGGGAATTTCTGGATTTGCCAGGTGGGCATTCATCTATACTCGGGTTTGGTGAACGGATCTCTTCACATGTTCGAGAAAAGCAGGTTCGGACGGAGGCAACTTATGCACTGGGACATCTTTGGTCGCTGCGAGTTTCTCCCGAAGATTATTCAAATTTGTGTGTGCATCCATATATTTCCCTTGAGAATCATACATGGCACTGACTAAATGTCTTGAAGCAGCCACTGCCTCCTGGAGATCATCAGTGGCGAGGACTTCGAGGTGTGGACCATTATTCTGAAGATGCAGTGTCTTCATAGCTTTCCATGCTTTTTTTTACCATTGCCGAAGAATGCTGATACAGAGTGACATCCTGTCAGGGCATGAAACGCAGGAAGCCGGGTACACATTTCTGGAAGCAAGCTGTAACATATCTTATGGACCGGGATAAGCTTGCATCCTGCTGATGTTCTTTTCTCTATCCATATTTCGGCAGTGTCCCGCAACTGTGGAAAGTAGTGGACTGCTAACACAAGCACATCAGTGGCTGCTGATTTGATTGTAATGGACCCACGCACATCGTTACGTCTGAACTCATCATCGGCATGCTTCACATGAAGAAATATCCGAGAATCTGCCGGGTGAGGATACGTCACCACTGCGGTGGTAGAATATAGACATATCCTCGTTCCTCCCTTACGTGACTCCAAACACTGGCCAATTTCATCGTTCCGTATTTGTGAAGATGACTTCAAAGCTTCCAAACCCGTGCTCCCAGCTTTGCTGACCTTCTCCTTTGACGAATTCTGACATATGATTCATGTATCCCATTCTGTCGACAACCTTCGCTTCTTTTTTGGCAACTGTAACTTCAATGGACTCGATCCCGGTTCATCTGGACACCGTTCAGCCATGTTGGAGTCCTTATAATAAAGAGAAATTGAAAATTCCGTTAAATGATTAACGAAAGACCACTTTTAAGCATTATCGCATCATGGGTAGAGCATTTATGATGTGTCCATACAATTGGCATTGGCCTTCTACAACCCTGGAAGAGAAGGAATTGAATAAAAAATAGATATATTAGGTTTAACTAATTTCTTAGCTATAGCCTTTCAGTAGTGTCCATTTTTGCACAACCATGCAGGACAACCTCGGTGCATGGATGAGAGCGATGGTGAGGATGATAATTATGTAATCACATTTTATCATATCTCCTTTAATATTGTAAAGGATGACTACTGAACATAACAATGTCAACATCGGTTTTGAAAAATCGCCTTCTCTGATATTTTCCTTATGGCAGTCCTAAAAAATTTAGAAAATTATCGTATTTTGTCAATAAAGGCATATAAATTTACATATAGTGATGTGGTTGTGATACTACATTATTCTCCTGTCCAATCGACACATTTCAATACCAAACGTATAGGAAGAGGGCTCTTTGTCTTGTAGTTTATGGGAAATTATGTGATTTTCTGAAATGGTCCAAATATTCAGACGGGTGTATCCTTCAAATGTGAATATTTCATGGACCGCACACCAAAATATGAGGACTTCTTCCTCTTTCGGCTTGCTCCCGTTAGGGGTCGCCACAGCGGACCAACTGTCTCCATTTCGCTCTATCCTCCACATCTTCCATTGACACTCCAACCACCCGCATGTCCGCCCTCACTGCATCCATGAACCTCTTCTTTGGCCTTCCTCTTCTCCTCCTGCCTGGCGGCTCCATCTTCAACATCCTTCTCCCGATATACTCCGTTTCCCTCCTGTGCACATGTCCAAACCATCTCAATCTCGCCTCTCTCACTTTGTTTCCAAACCGTCCTACCTGCGCTGTCCCTCTAATACACTCATTTCTTATCCTATCCATCCTCGTCACTCCCAACGAGAATCGCAGCATCTTTAACTCTGCCACCTCCAGCTCTGCTTCCTGTCTTTTTGTTAGTGCCACCGCCTCCAAACCATACAACATAGCTGGTCTCACTACCGTCTTGTATACTTTCCCCTTCACTCTTGCAGCTACCCTTCTGTCACAAATCACTCCTGCAACTCTTCTCCACCCACTCCATCCTGCCTGCACTCTCTTTTTCACTTCTCTCCCACACTCTCCGTTACTTTGGACAGTTGATCCCAAGTATTTAAACCAATCCACCTTCCCCACCTCAACTCCTTGCAACTGCACCATACCACCACCCTCCCTCTCATTTACGCACATGTACTCCGTCTTACTCCTACTGACTATCATTCCCCTTCTCTCCAGTGCGTACCTCCACCTCTCAAGGCTCGATTCAGCCTGCTCCCTACTCTCCCTACAGATCATGATGTCATCCGCGAACATCATGGTCCATGGAGACTCCAGTCTGATCTCGTCCGTCAACCTGTCCATCACCATTGCAAACAGGAAAGGGCTCAGAGTCGATCCTTGGTGCAATCCCACTTTAACCTTAAACCGGTCCGTCATTCCTACCGCACACCTCACCGCTGTCACACTGTCCTCATACATATCCTGCACGATCCTCACATACTTCTCCACCACTCCCGACTTCCTCATACAATACCACAACTCCTCTCTTGGCACCCTATCATAAGCTTTCTCTAAATCCACAAACACACAATGTAACTCTTTCTGGCCTTCCCTATACTTCTCCATCAACATTCTCAAAGCAAACATCGCATCAGTGGTGCTCTTTCCTGGCATAAACCCATATTGCTGCTCACAGATCATCACCTCTCCTCTCAACCGAGCTTCCACTACTCTTTCCCACAACTTCATGGTGTGGCTTAACAACTTTATCCCTCTGTAATTTCCACAGCTCTGCACATCACCCTTATTCTTGAAAATCGGAACCAGCACACTTAATCTCCACTCCTCCGGCATCCTCTCACTTTCCAAGACTTTATTAAACAATCTGGTTAACAACCCCACTGCCATCTCTCCTAAGCACTTCCATGCCTCCACTGGTATACCATCTGGGCCAACCGCCTTTCCACTTTTCATCTTCTTCATAGCAGTCCTCACTTCATCCTTACTGATCCACCCCACTTCCAGATTCACTATCTCCACCTCTTCCAACCTTCTCTCTCTCATTTTCTTCATTCATCAGCTCCTCGAAGTACTCCATCCACCTTCTCAACACACTCTCCTCGCTCGTCTGCACATTCCCATTTGCGTCCTTTATCACCCTAACCTGCAGCACATCCTTCCCAGCTCGGTCCCTCTGTCTTGCCAATCGGTATAAATCCTTTTCCCCTTCTTTTGTATCCAACTTCTCATACAGCTCGTCATATGCCTTTTCCTTGGCCTTAGCCACCTCTCTTTTTGCTTTTCGACGCCACTCCTTGTACTCCTGCTGACTTTCTTCATCTCTCTGACTATCCCACTTCTTTTTCGCCAACCCCTTCTTCCTTATACTTTCCTGTACTTCCTCATTCCACCACCAAGTCTCCTTATCTTCCTTCCTCTGTCCAGATGTCACACCAAGTACCTTCCTAGCTATCTCCCTCACAACTTCTGCTGTCGTTGCCCAATCATCCCACCCATCTTTACCACCATCCAACGCCTGTCTCACCTCCTCCCTAAATTTCACGCAACAGTCTTCCTCCTTCAGCTTCCACCATCTGGTCCTTGGTTCAGCCCTCACTCTCTTCCTCAACCTCACCTCTAAAGTCATCCTACAGACCACCAATCGATGCTGTCGAGCTACACTCTCCCCTGCCACAACCTTACAGTCACTAATCTCTTTCAGGTTGCATCTCCTACTTAAGATGTAATCCACCTGTGTGCACTTTCCTCCACTCTTGTATGTCACCCTGTGTTCCTCCTTCTTCTTGAAATACGTGTTTACCACTGCCATTTCCATTCTTTTTGCAAACTCTACCACCATTTGCCCTTCCACATTTCTCTTGTTGAGACCGTACCTCCCCATCACCTCCTCATCCTCTTTATTCCCTTCCCCAACATGTCCATTGAACACCAAAATATGAGGACAACAGGGCTAAATGTGTTACTGAGATCACCATCTTTCATATGAAACCTGTTGAAGCTTTGTGTCAAGCCGGTTGATTAAACTCCTAAAATATAGCCCTTTATCGAGGTTTACCGCTGGCCTACAGGTGAAGGAGGTTATGTTTTCACCCCTTTCTGTCTGTTTGTCTGTGTACAGGATATCTCAAAAAGTTGTGGACGGATCTGAATGAAATGTTTTGGACAGGTTCGGTGTGTAACGAGCACTAACTGACTAGATTTTGAAGATCCGGATCCGGATCCGACTACTAGAATTTTTTTTTTCTTCACCATTGAGAGATCGGGCCAAAAAGGATATATAGCATGATATCTCAAAAAAGTTGTGGACGGATTCAAACAAAACTTGGTGAACAGGTTGGGGGTGTGGCAAGGACGAATTGATTCGATTTTGGTGAAGACCTGAATCCGGATCTGGATGAGAGAATTACTTAATTTTCAAAGTGATTCTTCACCATTTAGAGATTGGGGCAAAAACGATATGCAACACGATATTTCAAAAATGTATTGCTTGGGCCCGATACGTTCTCACGGATCAGGCATCACGGGGCGGAGGTATGCGCTCTACCGAGTGCCCTTCTAGTTCGTGCGATGCATTGCATTCATAATGTGTTCTCGATAAAGAGTTGTGTTTTTCTTTTTGGAGGGGGTGGGGGTGGTGGCAGGGTGGAGGACTATTTATCCATTCCTGTGAATTTTGTCGATTTCCCTCCTCCCACCCACACATGTACTCCTTTTATCCTAACCACTTAGTTTGTAACAGCTTTTCATTCTGGTTTGTCCTTCCATGATCCCTGGCATCTTCATGCAATTTTGACTTATTGTTCTCAATAAAAGACTATCATTGTGACGCCCGTCACATTTTGCACACAAAAGGCTGTGACATATCTTTGCATGGGGATCAAGCTCGAGCTAATTCGGAGGGCACATCTTGCACGGTGAACCGGAAATAGCAGATCCACTTCAGCTAATTTCACCAATGCTGAAATAACCATTTGACGTGAAAGTGGATTCACATGGTGTATTGTCCTTGAGGCCTTTCTCTGTTTGTTAAAAGTGGGACAGCATGGCGGGCTCATTTGAACCCTTGGGGCCCTGGCTGCTCTTTTCGTTGAGATTGTGGGTTGGTGTTTCAGCTCCTAATTCCTCTCTTCTGACTTTCTTTGGCATCAGCGGGAGGTGATCAAGCCATGAGCCTTGGTGAGAGCACACTCCCATTGGATGAATGCACAGGTGAGCTCTCAAATGATTTTACTTTGGGTGAATGGTGTGTCTGTGTCTGTGTCTGTGTGTTACGGCGAAGTGAAAGTTTTGCGAGTTCACCCTTCGTCGGAGGCATTGATGAAGGGGTAATGCCGAAATTGTCGGCTATTTATTTTTTATCACACTTCGATTAGCATTCCTATCAACCTCTGATTGATTTTATTCATCGTTCTACTGGTGCCTGTCTAGCGAAGCAGATCGACATGAGCTTTAAGCAAGAAGCCTTAGACCTGGCAAGGCAGTTTTTGAATGTCTTTGGTGAACATTTTTTCCCGGTTGATCGTACAGGAATGTGGGATGAATGAATTGCTGTAGTAGTAGAAGTAGTAGTAGTAGTAATAGTAGTAGTAGTAGTAGTAGTAGTAGTAGTCGTAGTAGTGGTGGTGGTAGTAGTAGTGCTTTTGTTAGAATTGCCACAATTCTATTTAATGTCGCTCACTCTCCTCATAGTGGGGCAACTTAGCATAACAATTGTGCATTTTGTGAGGAAAGCACCAAATTTGGCACACTAGTAGCCTATCATATTATGAACAGATTTGGATATTGGGCCATCTCAAATTCAGCCGCTGATGGTTGTAGCAGCCATTTTCCACTGCCATCAAAAATTTTGAGATGTAATAGCCCAATATCCAAATCTGTTCATAATATGATAGGCTACTAGTGTGCCAAATTTGGTGCTTTCCTCACAAAATGCACAATTGTTATGCTATATTTAGCTAAGTTGCCCCACTATCACCCCTGCTAGGACACAGTCAGGACTTCATTTTTAAGTCAGGAAAGGTGGAGCATTTTAAGAGAAAGCAGGAGAGAGAGAGAGAAAGCAGGAGAGAGAGAGAGAGAGAGAGAGAGAGAGAGAGAGAGAGAGAGAGAGAGAGAGAGAGAGAGAGAGAGAGAGAGAGAGAGAGAGAGAGAGAGAGAGAGAGAGAGAGAGAGAGAGAGAGAGAGAGAGAGAGAGAGAGAGAGAAAGCAGGAGAGAGAGAGAGAGAGACAGAGAGACAGAGAGACAGAGAGACAGAGAGACAGAGAGACAGAGAGACAGAGAGACAGAGAGACAGAGAGACAGAGAGACAGAGAGAGAAAAAAAAAAAAAAAAAAAAACCCAAAATAACACATTTATATGAATAAGAGCAAAGTGCCTTGTGGAGAGATATTACAAAGTGCTTCGTTTGTGGTCCAAGTTTCCTTAAAAATTTGCACAGTGTTACCATCTTCTACCGCCTTATATTCTGAGACGATGCGTGAGCGAATCAAGCCTTTCAGGCTCACAGCACTGTGTTCCACCACATTCCTTTCAATTTTTGCCTTCCTAGTTTTATATATTCCCATTTTTTGCACAAGTTAAAATAAAGTTGACAAGGAGATCTCGTGACTTGCTCTGCTTATTCACCGGGTGTCCGATGATGAAGAGTGTTGGTGAGAAGTGAAGCCAGAAGCGCAAAAGTAAGTTTTTCATCAGTAAGAAAATTGGCTGAAGATGGCGACATTGTAGGTACATGTGAAATACCGTTTCTCTTTCACCACAAAAGCAGGATTCCTCTGGAACGTTTGTGAAATGCCACATCATGGTTCCAGAGTTTAAGGCACCATGCAGCAATCTCCAACTTAAGTCTGCCATTGTTCTTGGCATTGGGTGAAGATAGAGTGAACCCCAACATGGATGACATTGAAAAGTAAATGGAAGAATCTCGCGCCAGGGAGTATCCTGTCGAGTTGCACGAGCCGTGTAGTAGAGCGAGCGCATGACCAGTAGGTATATGTTCTTCCTTGACACCCTATGGAATGATATTTTAGCTGCACTTTTAAGGGGCCAACCCAAGTTGTGTGCGGGTGGTGGCTGAGGGAGCTCACAATGTTGTGGTTTGATGTTAAAGTCCATGAAGTTGCTGCTGGACATCTGTAATGTTCCATCACCCTCATTGGGATTCTCTGGGTATGCCAAGCAATTAGGAGGAAAAGACATTTTAACCTCTTGGAGTATCCTTGAGGGGATTCTAATTGTCCTTAGGCCCATTTTCACTGCGAGTTCCTCTGATGAGAGAAGGCCTCTCTTCCTATCGTTAAGAAGGTCTCTCACTGTGGATATATTACCAGTCAAGAGCTTCCTTCTTAATGAGCATGAAGCCAGGGTTGGACCTTGCAGAAGAAGGATGAGAAAGAATGGTTCTTCAAACAAGTCATTGCTTGGAGAAGAATCTGTTCTTTTCATGTCAGAAACATGCCAAAGCCTTGATAAAAGAGAGGCAATGTCCAACTTGACAGGTTGTGTGAAGTAATGGTAAAAATTTGCTTTTCATCCCCAAGATTTAACACTGCTGAAAAAGTACGACACCATTGAGAACCAATGCGGTGCAGGATTCGCATACAGGTAGCGTTGAATGGTCTTCAGCCTAAATGTGTGTTAGTGGCTTCGAAGGCAGGGAAAAGACTGTCCACCTTCATCCAAGGAACCCAGTGTTTGCCATTCCAAAATAGTCCAACAACTTCCTCTGCATCTCAACCAGAATCTCCTCTGGAATGCTTATGCAAGACATCTTGAGCATCAACTTTGGAATGATAAATTGTTTCATGAGGAGTGTTTTCCCTCTCAGTGACGGGACTTTTAGCAGCCCACTCCAGTCTCTCAACTTTGCTTCTATCTTGTCCCCTAAAGTGTTCCAGTTGACAAGTGGTGAGCACCCACTTGAGGTGGACAAATGCACCCCCAAGCATTTTAGCTCATTGCAACTCCATGTCAATTACTGAAAAGGTTTTGGGAACTCTGTGATCTACAATGGTCCAATCAGAAGCCCAGAACTTTTCCTCCAATTTATTGTCGCAGACGATGCTGTCGAGTGGACCCACTGACAATCATAAACGGCTTGCATGTCCCTTGTACTGCTGGCAAAAACAAGGATGTCATCTGCATATGCAGAAAGTATGAGGGAGAGTCTGTTGTTTGGTACCACCATGCCAGTTAGCCTTCACCTCATCAAACAAACGAAGGGATCGATGTACAGGGAATAAAGTTGGTCTGACAAGGGGCATCCTTATCTTATTCCTCTTTTGAATGGAAAGGGGACGAGCAAGTGACCATTGTCTTCAATTAGGCATTTTGCCGACATGTACAACGTCTGTATCATGCCAACATATCTCCTCCCCAACCTCAAAGTTAGCAGGGTCTCAAAGAGGTAATCATGGTTCATTTGGTCAAAAGCTTTCTCTTGATCCAAGGAAAGGAATCCAACTTGAGTCTGAGTCTTGCCTGCACACCGTATTGCATCTCTGACCAGGGATATGTTGTCATATATTGTTCTGCCAGGGATGGGGTATGACTGGTCAGGGCTGATTAATTTTGGTAACACCAGTCCCAGATGATTTGACAGCATTTTTGCCATGATTTTGTAGTTCATGCACAACAGAGATACTGGCCGATAGTTCCTTATGTCCATCAAGTCACCCTCCTTAGGAATCAAAGCCAAGGTTGATCGCCTCCAAGACAGTGGCATTTGGCCTGTATCACATGCTTCCTGAGCGACACTAGCGTAGCCAAGTCCGATCAAATCCCATACTTTGGTGTAAAATTCACAAGACAAGCGTGGTCAAGCGTGGTCTCGCAACACTCAATATAGCAGTAGTAGTTGTATCAGTATCACCACCAATTCATGTATACTCGCTGATTTGTTTGAAATTGGCTGAATCGAGACATGGGTAGTAGTTGTAAGAGACAACTTATGGTGCCCAGATTATATGACATACAAACGATTCACAAACAAAATGTACAGAGACATGACAGAAGTAAATAGCCACGTTAAATTTATTCATTTCATCTGTGTAAAGCAAGTTTTACTCAGCGATTTGTACTAATATTCAACTATTTATTTGAAGAAACGAGTTCCTGGGTCATGTATGACTAATAACTATGCCTCGATTCCAGGGAGCACAGAAACTTTGCGATTTAAACCGGCAGAATTGTTAAACCTTTTACGTGAAGCCTGGGCAGAAATCCCACAAGAGAAAATTTCGGAACTCATTAGTTCAATGTCTGAAAGAGTAAAATCATTGAAATCTGCAAATGGCAAGTCCGCAATAAACTAGTGTATGTCTTAAAATGGATCAAATATACTTCAAATCTTCAATAAATAAATTCTTTAATATTCACGGTGTCTATTTACTTCTGTCATGTCTCTGTACCTTTGGAACTGATTGTGTCTTTCATAATAGCTCTGCCATGCAGATTGTCTGACTCTTTAGGATTTATCAACAGGGCATTGGTGAGATAAACCGGAAAAAAATCTTTAAAAGTGAATATAATGCCGAAAGGATGAGGTCATGGTGTGTGTTGATGTGGCTTCACACGACAAATGTGCTGGTTGATATTGAGGTTAAAATTCACGAGCGGTTGGTTAAAACAAATACGCGATTGAAAATAGTCTTGAAAGAACAGTCAGGTGACACCAGACAATGTCTCTAATCTGTTTGAATGCATGACTGTCATGTCAAACAACTGGAACAAAGACCTGCTGAAAATCTACTCTGTGAGATCTCTGTCGTCCACAGTTGTCGGAGGCCTATCCAGAGAACAATTATAGAATGGACAGGGTTGGAGGAAGAGCTACATGTTGAAGACAGATGTATTAAGGTGCCACCAGGACTGAAGAGGAGACAGGCTGGAGAGTTCAGTGTTTTAGTTTTCCAGATTTTAATTTTTTTGGACTCGCTTGAGGTTCGACGCAAGTTTGTTGTGAGCTTTGCATTTGCCCTCGATCGGGTTAGCTTTCCATTATAAGAAAGGAATCTTCTTGATAGCCACTGCCTCTTGGCAGGAATGATTAAAGCAAGGCCTAGATGGATTATGGTAGTTGCAGATGAGATGGAAAAAAAACCTCCAAGAGAGAGATGGGTTTTTTTTTGTTAGGTTTCCCTCGAGGAGCCAATATCTAGAGGAGGGGAGATAGAAGATGAATAATTTTTGAACGACAGATTGCACTCTCTACCAGTCAGCCTGAGCAAATCAGAAGACTTTGTGATGCTGTAGTAGCTCTCAAACTAAACAGCCAGATATATTAGCATTTTTTAAAGAACATGGTTAGTGGAGGTAAGTGGGACAGTAGAGGAACAGAATGCATTGGTTGGACCATTGGTCATTACCAGGTCGAGGAGGGAATACGTACCATGAATGAAGATCTGAGTTCATTGATGATTCGACAAACAGCTCTTGATGCACAGGTGAAGGGTTACAGATCGGTGGCCTGCACAGCCTGATGTTTCTTGAAAACTTATTGGCTAAAACGGCACGCGCTGTCGGTGCCTTGCTTCTTTTTGGCCATTGAGGCTTTAACCTGATCTGAGATGGGATGGTGGAAATGCCCCCCCTCCCCCCCCTCGTCGATTTTAGCGATAACTTCCAAACCACTGCCAAAATAGCCCAGCCCAGATATAGTTAAAAGAGATCCAAATATCTTGTTTCAAAATTCCTTATGCTGCGAAGGATGGTGAAATCAATGAGGGGGATGTCCACATATGTTAATATGGATGATGTCCACATATGTTTATCTTCTCCATTTCCAAAGTCAGGCATCTTTCGATGAAGAAGATTAAAAAATTTCCATAAGTGTTTCCTTTGGCTATGGATCTTGCTCTTGGGTCATGATCCGTGGAGGGTGACGCTGCTTCATCCCTTCTCCACGAGCTGTGCCTGCCATTTGGCTATCCCCCTGTTTGCCTTCTATAGGTCCAGCAGGACCAACATGACAGTTTAATTGGGCAAGCACAAAAGGCAGCTCGTTCACCCTGCAAGTAGAGCGTAGCCTGTTGGACCACATCGCTTCTTCACCTTGTATCCAAGCGGGCAGGTTGAATAATAGCCTTCCCTGGTTACCCATCCAAATTTGTTCATGCCATTCGCTGGCACCTTCCATGCTCTGCAAGGCATGTGCGGAGACTGTTAACAAGCGTCGGTGACCTGTAAAGCTGGGTGTGAGCATCCTCTGGCATCGGCACAAAGGTACAGCAAGTGGAGCATACAATTGAAAGCATGGAATGGCCGTGTGAGCCAAGGGAATGCAGGACTATTTGAGTAATGAACATTTGTTTTGACGAGTGAAAGGAACCGTAATTGCATTTATTTGGCGATTTGCATCCATTCGATGTTCCACATAACGTGAAAACATCTATTTTCTCATGGGACGCATCACAAACATTGATTGGTGTCACACAGGGCAATGTGCCTGATGAATGTTACAATTCTGACCATGTCTGACTTCAAATTGCTGATTTGGTTTCCCACCAGCGCACTGAGCTCGAAATATACTCCCAATATAATCTTTTTGGGAAATCGTGTTGGTTTCTCTTTGTAATGGTAACCCCTGGCACCATTGTGTGTGCATGTGGCATTCGCATAACTACTGTTTTTTTACACACTGAAACTGATTGTGTGTGTGTGTGTGTGTGTGTGTGTGTGTGTGTGTGTGTGTGTGTGTGTGTGTGTGTGTGTGTGTGTGTGTGTGTGTGTGTGTGTGATTGTATATGTATGCAGATACATGTTTGTATATATGAACATGTCGTTTTGGGTGGGTGCCATTCATGCAACAATGTGTATACGTTATTTATTTATTTATGAGGCTTAACTTTCTTTTCCTACCCTTCACCTATCTCCCACATCACTTTAGATTATGTGGCTGCAGAGGAAAAGCCAAGTGCCAAACAAAGAGGCCAAACTACAGCCAATAGGGAAGAGATTCCAGCCTTGCAGAATGATGAAGGTGGGAATCATGTTGTTGCTGCTGCTGCTTCCTTGTCACATGTTACAAAATGTGTACAACTGGGCAGTTTAGGGGTTTATGGGGGAGGAGGGGAGAGGTGGAATAGCTCATCTGGTCACTTGCTTTTACCACTGAGTTGTCGAGTTTGTGCTTAATTCCCGATGGGATTAAACTCCAAAAAAAAATGAACTGCACTTTTGCATTGGTGACAACAGAGGGGTTTGCATCTTGAAGCACGTCCTTTGAGCAGGTAATGTAAAGCCAGCTCTCTTGTCTGTATTTAAATTGTGGATGTCGAAGATCCTTTGATATTTCTCCAAATTAGGCCATTGTGTGCTGGTATTCTTGCAAAATCTCCTGCTTGGAAATGAAATAAGGTAGCTAAATGATGATTAAATAAGTTAGTGGTAAGAATGATGTTATTATGTCAAAGTTGAGGAAATTTATCGATTCAATTAATGGGGTGGAGATGAAGCACAGACACGATTGGCCAAATAGCCTCCTCCTGTGTCTGGGTTTTCGAATGCCAAGATAAGTTTGGTAAAAATGAATAAAAGTGGAGTAATTCATTCCGCAATAAGTCTCATTTTTTTTCTCTGCAAGGGTCAAGGCTCATGGAAGAGTGAAACAACAAAGGTAAGCAGGTTCACTAACATGGAGTGGTGCTCTTTCCTCTGGGCTGGTGCTCCCGCCTCACACCTTTCTCAGCTTCATGCTGTGGAAACCAAGGCATTTAGGATCATTGGTATCTCATGTGATGAGGCTGAGTCTTTGGGTCTCTCACCGCAGGCAGGTCGGTGGTTTTTGTCTTCTACCGTCTCCTCTCCGGCCCTTGCCCCCCCCCCCCATGATTTCTGTACGATTTTTTTGTCCCCCCGTGATTTCGTGATGAAATTATTGTACCCCACCTGCTCTGTCATGATCTGTCCTCCCAATATTTCCGCAATGCGTTCAATACCCGCCAGCATGAATCTACCAAATTGAAGAATCACTGCTCACCTTCATCTTTCATTCCTCTTTTTTTCCTGCTTCTGGAACAAACTCCCACACTCTCTTCAATCCCACTCTTCCCTCCAGGTCTTCAAAACAGCTGTTCATCACCATCTCATATCCTTCCCCATCCAAAAACATGGTCTTTTCTACCCCTGTTAATCCACCCCAAACCCACCTCCCTCATATTCCCTGCTTTCCTTTCTGAAAGTCCCTGTAGTGTCCATCTTGTATACCCCATGTTCCCCGCCCCATCCCTCTCCCTTCCACAGATCTCCTAATGTGTCTATTCCCCACTCTTTTGTGCTTCCCATTCCCGCTCCTCTTATCTCCTGCTCCCCGTGTTATACGTTGTGTGTGTTTGCTTTTGTACAAGCCTTAACATTGTATTCAAAGAACAAACAGACTCCCAAAGGGCATGGGGTGAGAAAACACACACACACACACACACACAAACACACACACACACACACACACACACACGAATAACAAATACGAGCAACATTAGCTCATAGAGGAACAGAATAGAAAAGAATCTGTGTTTGTAGAAGAGAAAATGGAAATGCACATGAGGTATTTAATGGCAGGGCATCCGAAAGACTGAAGTGAGGAGGATGAGACAAAGGACAGAGGGAGACAATCCCACAATTGGGAGAATATGGGGATTAATGAATGAAGGTAGGTAGTCAGCTTGAACTTTGGGATTTGTGAGTAGGATTGCGTCTCTTTCGGAATATGTGCAACCTGGGGAGGCTATGAGAGTACAGGTTGGAAAGGGTAGGAGGAGTAAGGCCAACTGTAAGGTTGTGTGAGATGGAGAGCCCGACCAACTTGCCACCGGTGGGAGAGTGAGTACATGGTAGTTTGCCTCTTGTCTTGAAATTCCAATGTTCCAAAAGGCCTTGTTTGTAACTGCCTCACAAGGAGCAAGGTGGAAAGTCGGAGCACCAGCCCATCATGGTGAGCCATATGCCATGGAGCTCCATATGAAGTTATTGTACACAGTGATGAGCTCTGTATGGCTAAAGAATGCCTTGAGCTCGATGGAGACTATGCAAATGGTAACTAGTCTTTGATGCCAGTTTGTGGATATATGATTCTTTCAGAAATGGCAATGTCAGGTCATGAGGTCAAGGTGTTCCAGGGACTGCACGTTTTCCAGTGTTTGTCCAGAGAAGTGGATTGAATAGTTTGATTGCCATTATTGCCATTATGTGTTGGAACATTATCAGAATGTGTGACTTGCCAGCACTGAAAGTTATGTTCCAAGTGACTGACCAGCAGCTTATGTCCACCTCTGATAAAATGGTTCAGTAGGGTCTGGCCTTTCACAGGAGTTATGTTCTTTTCTGCACAGAGTGTAGTCATCAGTAAAATTACAATGCTAGTTTTCAAGAGAGCAAGATAGATCATTGATATAGATCAAGAATAACCAGTCATAAGACATTACCTTGTGAAACCACAACCTGAGGGATATTACCATAGGAAAGGACACCATCAACTGTCATCCACTGTTTCCTCTCATTGTGGAAATCAGACAACCACTTGAGCAGTCAGTCCTGAATACCAAAGGAAGATAATTTAAAAATCAAGGCTGGAGGCCAGGTAGTGCCAAAGGCTATAAAGATCAGAGATGGCTCTCACCTCTTGCTTGTAGCTTTGGGCATCTAATCCACTGCTGTGTCAGGACTAACATATCCAAGGTGAAACAGCCAGGTCAAAAGCCAAATAAGTCGTTAGAGAAGAGATAGTGCCTCATGAAACCGGCCTCAACGATGGACTCCAGTACTTTATTGTTATGATGTGGAGAAGGTTGATCAGTCTGTATGTTGAGGGGATCTGTTTCATAACCTTCTTTGTGGATATGAGTGATATTTGCAACTTTTCAAGATGGAGGAAGTTGCACATCCAAGGAGGACATGTGAAAGAGAGACAGGGAGAGTAGAAAGGGATTGAAAGGAGTTGAAGCACAGTTCCTGAGGATTAGAGCACTTATATTATGCTGTCAAACGGTTGCGGAAGAGATATCAAGTTAGGCAATGAAATAGAACACCAAATATAGCATTGGAACCATGAACAGGAACCCGAATAGGTAAAGATGGAGCTATGGTTGGGGAGAAGTCCATAAGCTTTCAGGAACATTGTGTAATGGAAGAAAGTTTGGGTTCAGGAAGGAATGCAATTGGCACCTCGACTTTTTGGGTGAAGACGAAATTCAACAACTGCGTTGTCCTGAGCAGTGTTCAGGATAACTACGTCTTTAGATTGGAAGGGATGGATGGGGGAATGTGGACCACAGACACACCTGACCAGCCCCGACCAGGCTTTGAAGGACTTTGAGAGACTGGAGAATTTGCATCACAGATGAGTCTGATGGTGGGTCATTGCTCTTTGTGGGACAGATGCACAATTTGTCTTTGTCATCTCGATTATACTGAATGCAACATTTCGTGCTTAGTCATGAATTTTACTTTTGCCATCACAGGACGTTGCTCTTAAAACATACTGGAAATACTATACGAGTCCTATTGCCAAGCCACTTCGATTTATGCTTTCAAATTGCTGTGTTTAAATCCGAAAGGAAGAGACAAACATTTACAACCAGCCACGTGTTCAGTTTTATGGTTGAGGTTGGTGTTCAGTTTTATTTGAAAAGGCGATGAAGATGCAAGCGAGTCTCCTTCATCAACACTTGTACTCTCTGGTCCGTTAAGTTTGCAAAACGGATGCTTTCGTTTTCATGTTTTTTAAAATTTTTTAATTATCGTTATTGATCTCGGTGATTAAATGGCCAAATTCCACGGGGCCATAATGAGGAAGCATGACCTATAATCTTGTAACGTCAATGTGAGCTTATCGGTGGTCAGGCCATAACTCGCAAAAATAATTTTAGAACCAACTTAAGTTGGCTTTTAAACAATGACAAGTCTGGAGACGGCGATGGTTCACGAGCAATGTACACGGTTCACCTTTTTTATTTTTTGACCTTCGAGGGGACGCCACGGGAAAACTGGCGGGAATCGGGAAAAACGTAAATGATGAAAGTTGTAGTACTCGAAGAGCACTACTTGCATACCAACTTTCATTCGAAACAGTTGAAAACCCAAGGAGCTCGATGCCCAATTTATTGATTTTTTTTTTTGACATTTTCAAAGTTCGTGACCTTGTCACCTTGACCTTGGGAGGAAAATGAAAAATCGAGCTCCGTAGGGCTATGCAGGTGCCAGTGGGCTAACCAAATACTGAAACCCCTGCCAGATTTGACAAACTCCCTCGGAGAAGATGTAACTTGAAATCAGCTACCCCCTAAAAACACATGGTTTTTGGGCGTGGCTCCGCAGCATGCCCATTCTCAGGAAAACACAACTACATCATGATATAAACCTCCCACCCAAATTTTATCAGGATCGGATCAAAACCCACGGAGCTATGCTCGGGACAGACAGACAGACAGACAGACAGACAGACAGACAGACAGACACACACCCATAACGAATATAGTGGTCACTTCCTGACTCGTGAACCAACTATACGGGTGTTCACACAGTTGGCAAATCGGTTGTACTCCACATTCCTTGGAAGCTTCCTTGTTACATGCAAACGTGCGGCATTCAGGACTCTCAATAGTCCAAGACATGCCAAAGAGAGTATCTCTAAATAAATAAACAGACACATGAATATAACGTTGGACCCCGCTAATTGCAGGTTATACGCTCCTGAAAAATTCCACGAATGTCGGGGCATTATTAATTTTTTTGTTAAAAAAATAAAAAAATAAATAGATGTATATACATGTTTTTTGTTTTTTTTAACATGTTACGGCTCATGGAAGAGCGATTACACAGACAAAATCAGAACACAACATCAGAAAGGGATCATTATGAGAAAGGGGAAGCATCAACAGCAGGGCGGAGGGAGAGAGTCGACCTAGACGGAAAAACGAGAGATGCAGATAACGACGAGGGGGTACGGAGAATGCAAAGGGTAGACAATATGGATACATAAGCCAGATTGTGTTTGAACAGTTTGTGATTTTGTCAAGGTGTGGCGAAAAGGGAAGAGGCTGCTACCTGTCTGTCAGATGGATGAGAGATGTCATGGCAGAGAGTGCAGTCATCAGCGAAGAGATAAAGAGGATTTTCCAGACAGTCAGTGAGATCATCGATGAAGATTATTAGGAATAATAATATCAGGACGAGAACGCTGCGTTGGGGTACTCCAGCCTTGACAGGCAGAGGAGATGAAAGGGTTCCATTGAGAGACACACATTGTCTATGAGAGTGGAGGAAGTCAGTAATCCAAGAGTGGAGTTGGCCTTGATTTCCATAGGCAGACAGTTTGGAGAGCAAGGAAGGACAGCGCAGACTCCATCAAAAGCTCAAGATATGTCCAGAGAGCTGGCCCTGATCTCATGTCTGATATCGAGAGACTCCACCATTATTTGTTGAGTATAAGTAGCATGTCCAGGATAGGGTGACCAGGTCTGAATCCGAATTGATGATCTGAAATGAGGCTGTTGGATAAAGGGAATTATTTTATGTTAACTGCTATAATTGATTCCATGACCTTGCTTATGATTGGAAGTACAGTGAGCTCATTGGGATGTGGTGAAGAGGATCCATTTTTGCACCCTTTTCATGTAATGATGTGATGTTGGCTGATTTCCATTTTCCCAGGTGGATTAAAAAAAAGAAAAACGACGAATTCTCAAAGCGCGAATGTAGAAGCAGGTCACACTTTATGACTCGCGAATATGCGGGGTCCGTGAATTACGAATCCGTGAATAGCGAATCCACGAATATGCGGGGTCCGACTATTTTCTTGGTAATATAGTACACTTCAACATTGAAAAACACACAAAACAAAACAAGAAAGGCACTTGTGGAGCACATACCTCTGTCAGGTTGAACAGCTTACATTTTGTATCCCATTGTTAGGCTGGATCTGCATCCAGACCATTCGTCCTCGTCACACACTAAAATCTAGTGACCTTGTTCTCATCAACTTGGTACGACCAAGTACCCAACTCATCCACCAAGATTTGTCATAATCCATCCATAGCTTTTTGAGATATCATGCTACGTATAGTCTTTGCCCCATCTCAACTGCGCGATATTGATGTTATAAAACTATCGTATCTGGATCCGGATCTTCACCAACATTTAATCAATTTTTCCTCGTCATGTAACCAACCTGTCCACAAAATTTCTTCCGAATCTATCCACAAGTTTTTGAGATATCCTGCTCACAGACAGACAGATTGATGTGTGAAAACATAACATCGGTCCACCTTCGTGGCGGAGGTGATCAATTGACCTATCCTGGACTGTTGCATCACATTCATTGAAATTCTGAATGCTCTTCCCATTTGCATAATTGTTTATTTTTTTCAGTCCCGTCAGTATTTGGTGTTGACGAAATACTCCTTGTATCTTGATGATGGTGACGGAAATTAAAAACAATAAATACTCCGCAGCATTTATATCGTGCTAATGTATCAGCCAAATAAGCCATTCGAAGGTGCCGTGTTGAGCTGTTGTTGGACTCCTGGTCTACTTAGGATTCCTGCAGACCAAGCTGAAGCACAGGTCTGGTGATCCAAAGTCGGTTCTCGTTGTCTGTTTTACATGCAGGATGTAGCTTAGCTCTGATGGACCATTTTGGCCTCAACCCTATTGGCAGGAAACCCGATGGGACAGACTTTGTGAGTTGAGTGCTCATGCTGAAATTACAGACATTTTAAACAGTTGTCATTGAGGCTTGAAAGAAACGTGATTCTTAAATCTTGAATCAACTGTTGTTCTTCTTTCGGCTGCTCCCATTAGGGGTCGCCACAGCGGATCATCCGTTATGATCCGCATACTGATTTGGCACAGGTTTTACGCCAGATGCCCTTCTTGACGCAACCCTGGTCACCTCTTACGACACAGGGATAAGGATTGGGTTTCACCATGATTCCGGGCTGCACTACACTCTCTCATAGCGTGGCCCAGCGCAGACCACCCGTCCTCAAGCGATCCTCCAACCCAAGCCTCCGAGTAGCCGGATTACAGGCGCACGCCACTACGCCCGGTTTTTGTAGTCTCTAAAATCTATATCTTATATTCTCTAAAATCTTGAGAGCTGTGTTTTTTTTTCACCTGCACGCTTCCATGAAAATGTAATTGTGCATCTTGCTTAGACACAGGTATTACGCTAATTTTTCGTGGGATATCTGGCGGTTAAGCTTAGGCTTAAAGTCTGTTGTTTAACGGTGTCGCCAGATGTCACCTGAAGAACCAACAAAACGATTGTGCACTCCCCTCCCCCTCTTCCCTTATCTCACACCCACCTGATTTTGTGTGACAGCTATTGGCATTGTCACCAAGATGATGCAACCTTTTCATGATTATCGATCGCTTCCTGTGCATGTGTGGACGCGATGTGATACGGTCACACTCGCCATGAAGGAAAAACACCCTGATAGTGTGGCCAAAGCGTTGTGCAAATTTTGGATTACGCTTGCGTTATTTGCATTTTATATTCATATTGTATTGTGGAACATTAAATCAAAGCTTTGAAGAAACAAAACCACCGACTCTGATCACCGGAGTGTACATGGAACATTGAATTTAAAGCAGTGCTGTGCAAAAGTGAGAATTTCCTCTTGCGATCCTAAAGGAGTGCAGTTGACCTTCGCTTACGTTCATTGCTCACTGGAATGAAAATGTCACTTGCGACTTGTTATCTCTGCCACCGAAGGTGGACAGACGTTATGTTTTCACCCCTGTCTGTCTGTCTGTCTGTCTGTCTGTTTGTTTGTCTGTGAGAAGGCTATCTCAAAAAGTTTTGGATGGATTCGGACCAAACTTGATGGATGAGTTGATTAGGTGACAAGAACAAGCCGATTCGATTTTAGTTAAGGTCCGGATGTAGATCCGGCCTATCAGTGGGATACAAAATGTAAACTGTTCAGCCTGGCGGAGGTATGCGCTCTACGAGTGCCGTGTTCGTCACCCTGACCAGAGGAGAGGGCATTGAATTTGGGTCCATTTGTTTGTTTGTCTGTCTGTCTGTTTGTCCATATAGAACGTGAGTATGTGTAGTAATTACATTGGACCCGTTAGAACCCGAAGACCTTTTAGACCCTTTACAACCCTCAGACCCATTTAGAGCCCGAAGACCCTCCAGAACCCTAAAGACCCGAGACTCCTTTTTACCCTTTAGACATTCACACCTTTCAGACCTTTTAATACCTGTAGACTCCTTTGACCTTTAGACCCTTTTTAGATGTTTTAAGACCCTGAAAACCCTTCAGACAATTCCCACCCTTTAGTCCTTAAATTATACCCTTAAGACCCCTTCAACCTTTTAAGACCCTTTAGACACTTTAAAGTCATTAGACCATTTCGACCCATTAGAGTTTAGACCCATTTAGACCTTTTCAGAACTTTGGACCTTTAATTTTCAATCAACGACCTTTCAAATAGTACATCCTTCCATTTATTTGCCACACAAAGTACACCACACAAAACACATCCTGGTGAGGGTGTGCAATCTCTGATTGCTCTTTCTTGTTAACCTCCGCCATCGAAGATCGGAGGTTACTGTTTTCACCCCTTTCTGTTTGTTTGTTTGTTTGTGAACAGTATTACGGAAAAACTCCGACGGATTTCGACGAAACTTGGTGGGGGGGGGGGTTGGAATGGTCCAAGGATCATGCCATGATATTTTGGACTTTGTCCCCGCCCCCCCCCAAAATTAAGAGAAATTTTTGTTTTTTGCATTTCTACATGTTTTAAGTAATTTCCAACCCTCCCCCCAAAAAAAATTGTTAGAAAAAAAATTTTTTTTTTTTGCATTTCTACGTTTTAAGTGATTTCCAACCCCCCCAAAAAAAAATTTGGAGAAAAATTTTTTTTTTTGCATTTCTACATGTTTTAAGTGATTTCCAACCCCCCCCAAAAAATTGTTAGAGAAAATTTTTTTTTTTGCATTTCTACATGTTTTAAGTGATTTTCAACACCCCCCCCCAAAAAAAATTGTAAGAGAAAAATAACATTTTTTGCAACTTTTTTTTAAACAAAATTTCGATTTCTTTTTTGTTGCATTTTTACATGTTTTAAGTGATTTCCAACCCCCCCCCCCCCAAAAAAAAAATGTTGGAGAAAAGAACTATAACTCTCAGCACTGTTGACATCATATTTAATGAATAAGATATAAGGTTCACTTGAGTGACCCAGCAGTATTGGCGGCGGAAGTTTTGCACTCTCCCGAGTGCTCCCCCTCTAGTTTTCTATGTTTTCCTCCATTATGTTTTGTGACGACAAGCAATACATCCATTGGGAAAAGTTTGTTTTGAACTTGGCTGTTAGGCGGCTGAGTGCAGAAGTTTTGACCATGGATCGTGATAAATATTTTAACCCTTTCTCTGTGATATATTATGCATTCCATGCTATGCTCAGGTACAATATGGTATTCTAGGAATCGAGGGTATCCGTATGTTTTCAGGAATTTTTTGAGAAAGGTTTGCTCGTTATTTCTTGGTGGTATTGTATGACCAAATTTGCTTTTCATTCCGCTTCAAATTGAATGAACTGAGTACAATACCTCTTGCAACATTATCAAGTGCTTGTTATCATGGTTAGTGTTTGACATGTACATGCATATCAATGAGGAGGTAGCTCTTGGGGAATGGTAGAATACATACAGTATGTACCTGTCATAGAGCAGTGAAGGGCTTAATATTGACTAGAATATAAGACCTGTCACTTTGCTGATGGTTGAATGATCATATAGCCTTGTTCCCATGGAAAATTAAGTTGCATTTCGGAAGAAAACTGATGGTTAACAGAGTGATAAAGTTCATGGGCTTTTGGTTTAATCCCCCACCCCCACGAATTACAAACAACTCCATGCAAAAAATAATTGAAGCTCTCATCTGGGACCTTGTGCGCAGCTGATGCCGTGGAACTTGTGATGCACAGCCATGCTGTTGGCGGCCATGAGGGCACCAATCGAGAGACTATAACGCTTTTCTCATCACCCGCGTTGGAATCCAGCTTGGAGTCTCTTCCCGAAACAGGTAAACAGTCAAAGCTTTGCATAATAATTGCACGCTTGCCCGTGGAGCACTGACTCATCACCAGCTTTGCACATCAATACCATGGTGCCAATTACTTGCACATAATGACGTCGCTCATGTCCCTCCATATGGCATGGAGCGATAACTGAGCAGAACTTTTCCCGGCCATTGTGCGTTCTAAGTGTTCACAGTGGCACACACTGCATCTCGAGGATAGGCCGTCGTCATGTCGAGAACCATGTGCACTGCATTGCGGACGAAGATCTACCATAAGATATCACTCAAAATTGCCATCCAGATAACTGCTGAGATTGGCATAGCAGCATTCATTCTCAAGGGCCATTTGACCGGAGCAAGCAGATTAATTATGACTTTGACTGTTTAACTGCATCGCATGCTAGCTTGCCTCAATTTTTGAGGAGCTGCGAAAATATTTGCCAAAGAACGTTGTCAAAAGTATGAATTTCCTCAAAACCTGTTGAAAGAAAGAAAGGAAGGCATCTCTCAGGATAGACAGGACTATTCTGGTACACACAAAGGGCAATGGAGTTTCTTCACTGTAACGGCTCAAGCTCAACGTTGCAATGTCGTACCGGCTGATTTCGAATAAGTGGTTTTTAAACGGTGCTGTTGGTATTCGCTACAGAGCATATGTCGGTGGTTGATAATGAAATTGCATTTAAGAAACCCACGCTCCATTTCGTGCTTGCCTTTTCGCAGATGTCTTTGGGAAAGCCTCGCCAGGGACGGCCTCAGTGGAGCATCCGAGGAGTCAGCTCCATCTCATAGGTAAATGCACCCTTGGAATGAGATGATTTGGTCTTCGCCTCCTTTCAGTTTGTCATGAGCATTGTCATCCAGAATGTGTTCACACCATTAAATTGCATGATTCACTTAATTGTATTGGTCCCCTGACAATGAACAATGGATTTGTTACCAAAGAAAGAAATCTATTCTGAAATGGGTTTTTATTTTTATGCTTTTTGAAAAAAAAATGTTGCGAATTGGAGGATGGCAAATTACATTGCCGGGTATTATGCTTGTTTTTTTTTGTTTTGTCAATTGTGCTCATTCTACAACACGATTTCCTCTGTTGAACTACTTTATCCAAGTGAGGGTTTCTGGCGAAAACACGGCTGTGATAGTCTGAATTGATTGTGCTAGTCTACGAGGAGATGGATTATAAAAGTAGCGGAGCTTATCTGAAGGTTTTTTTTTTTTAGCACGGTGTGCTCCCATTTTTCATCGTGATTTGGTTCATTGATTTGAGCACCCTCGTTGTGGCTCTAGTTGTTGAGAATAATAAGGAAAACCCATCTTCGTATCACACTTCGAGTAATGCCACAATTGTGTACTTTTTGTTTTGATAACACAACTTGAGTGTTTTATTGTAACGAGAGACGACTCATGCATGATCGCTTATTCAAGTCACCACTCCTCCCTGTCTCTCACTTATTTTTGGTTTATTCAGGTTGAAAGGCCTTTTTTTTTTTTTTTGAATACTTTGATGCTGTGTTGCATGTACAGCTAAAGGTGAATGGTTAACACATCATGCATTCCCCACTTGGTTTGGGTCCTCGGTCTGTATGTCGTCATGGTGGCATATCAAGGTTAATTTCCCGAAGATCAAATGCTGTTTTATGGAAGGGGTGCTTGCACGAAAGCACAGATCGGTGCAGAACACAAGGTGCTTTTGATGATATTTGGATTGATAGTGCAGAACACAAGGTGCCTTTGATGATATTTGGATTGATACCCCGTGCATGCGAAGCAAAAAGTGGGGTTAAGCAATCGGTTCACTTTGTCTGTCTCTGTCTACAAATGTCAATTTATGATCGAGGAACAACTTTATTTCAATTGAATGTTTTATGTGGAACATGAATCGGAAAATTAACCTGCAGTTTAGCAGTACTTTGGCTCTGAATTCGGCCAATTGTTGGGAATCTCATCCTGATCGGACATACGCAGAGAGGAGTGAGATAATTTTTTACTCCGTCTGCCTGTCTGGCAGTCAAGCAAAATTGAAAATCATTCCAAACAGGAAACACTGTTTTTAAGAATGTCACAATGCACACAAACAACAGGCACAAATAACTAATGTAACATGTTAAATAAGGTGGTGTCAAAGTGGCTGCATCAACGGTGGTAAACTTCTGAAATCTTTATTTAATTTTAATTGAATTTTATATACTTGAACACGAGAGCACAAATTGCCTTTTTGCCACTTTCAAAAACCTTCCGTTTTGCAGTAGTGAGACAAAATAATACGGCATTTTACATCATCTCGACCAATCAAATTCGCCACTCTCAGACTCTGCACCTGTCCAGTTTTTATCAAGGCTTGGTAACGTGTTCTATGAACTCTCCAGTTCTTGTGGTTATTGTACTTTATGACAATTTTCCTCCCCTTGAATATGAATTGCAAACTGTGAAACTATTTTTTTTTTCGATTGGGCCCTCCTGATGACTATTCTTTCTTATGCATCCACTTCTCAATGTACTATAAACTCTGAATGATTACTGGGTCAATCCAAGAATCTATACTCTAAATGATAACAATCTATACTCTAAACTGGGTTTGCCTACTCTTCGCCAACTGTTGGAAGGGCTGGCAGGATAATGTGGAGGTGTGAAAACTTGCATTTGAGCCGTCTGCCTGAGTTTGAATCTTAACCCAGCTATAAACTGCCTTCCTGATGTTTGGCATGCAAAGCGATTCATCAGTGTGCTCCATCCCTCGGATGGACATTAAAATGCAGGGCATCCCATTTGCTAACATTAGTTGGTGGATGTTAAAGATGCCACGGTGTCCTTCACGAAGAGTAAGCAAACAGCTATCACTGGCATGATATGGCTAAATTTCAAATTCCTGCCTTAACCGTAGTTGCACGTCAGGCCTGGCCAGCCGGTTCCTGGAAGACTTGGGCCAAGTTTCCGCCAGCCAACCCTAAAAGAATGCAGATAGAAACGATACTAAGAACATGTGAATAATTGTGGCCATTAAAATAAAAGAAGAGGGTGATTCATTGTAGAATCTTATGGATGTTGGGGTGTGTGTGCCTCTAAATGGGAGGACTTGTCACACTCTTTGGAGTGATTCACTTTTCCTGTGGCTCCAAGTAGTTGTTTGCATGGAGTGAAAGTCACACCTCAGCAAACTGTTTCGGCAGGTGGGCAAAACCAGATGAGGGTAACCGATGTGTCTCCCCATCGGTGAGTCAAGACCTGCCTATCTTTGCATGCGAAGTCTTACTTGGCAGATCAGGCGGAGTTCAAGATGAATAATGCGGCGAGCCACTGAAGGTACCAAGGTATCCAAGGTTATCCACTGTATCCAGATTCATCTCCAATCATGTCGACTTTGTCTTGCCATTGGACTTAGATGTGCTTGGATGACAAAGTAAGGTTGAAGTGATGCAACTCTCCCTTACTACAATTTACTTCATGTGAAAGTCATAGCATCTTCTAGCAATTCATTTACCATATCAAGTGTAAAGAAGACAAAGGTAACACCATTTCCCATTGGCACGTGGAACATGCGAACACTCATGTACGATGCCATCACAAACAGACCAGAGAGATGAACAGCTAGTTTGGAGAGAACTTGCCAGATTCAACACCCACACATAGCAGCATTGTGAGACTCGTCGAGCTGAATAAGGGCTAGTTATAGAATCTCGAGCTGGATACACATTATTTTGGAGTGGTCTCAGTTGCGAAGAGTGTCATGAGTAGGTTTTGTTTTCAAGTCCACCTAGTCCCCAAGTTTGTTAGCCTCCCAAAAGGCATAAATGTCTGACTCATGACCCTGCGGCTTTCCCTCACAGAGAAAAGTGATACCACTATTGTCAGTGCAGATGCACCCACGATGACGAATCATGACCTGGTGAAAGATATATCTTGTGAAGAGCTAGAATCTCTGATTGCAGCAGTGCCAAGATCAGAGCTCATCATTCTTGGTGACTTCAATGGCAGAGTTGGCAGAGACCATGAGACCTGGAAGGGAGTTATAGGAAGAAATGGAGTTGATAGCAGTTACAGCAACAGCCGCCTTCTGCTGAAGACGTACGTGACATTTGACCGAATCATTATTAACACTGCATTCCATCTACCAAACAGAAAGAAAGGACATCCTGGATGCACCGTCACTCTAAACACTGGCACCTCGTGTAATTTATTACGTTATTGTCAGAAGGAAGGACAGGAAGGATCTCAGAATGACCAAAGCCATGTGTGGAGCAGATTGTTGAGCTGACCTAAGTCTCATTGCTTCAAAGCTGAACATTACTATTCAGCCGAAGAGATGACCTCAAGAGAAAAAAAAATCAACAAGAAACTCAACACCTCAAGACTCAACGTGGATTTTGTGAGGCAAAACTTCCGAGAAGACCTGAATTGCCAGTTACATGGGCCTAACTTTGTTGTCTCAAGTTGTCTTTGTTGCCTTGTATCAAATCAAGCTGCAAGTCACCAGGGTCAGTTGCAACACCAGGTGAAATATATGAGGCAGGATGTACAAGACTCACTGACAAACTCACCAAACTTCTTGTGTCACCTCCACTGAGATCCTCCAAACTTGGAGGCATGCTACTTATACCACATCAGTCTTCACAACTCATGTTTGAGTTGTGCCCCTTCCAAAATATGTCCCTCTGCTGCAAAGCAGATAAAAATAGGGTTCAGCAGGAGGAGTGGATATGACTTGAAGTGAGAGTTCATAGATCCATGGAGGACTGACTATTACATACTAAATCCCTTTTCACCTCATAATCACCACCTGATAATCCAGATGAGAGTCACATCACAACCGTTGAAAAACAAACAAACATGTACACATCCATGCTTACACATACACACCAATCATTTTGTGGCACCGAAGGAAATGGATTCAAAAAAAGCTTCCAAATGTGCAAAACTGTGTGACCTTTTAATTGTCGGAGTACCTACTGTGAGTGCTCCTCCAGATCAGGACCCAATCTGAGCACCATCAGCAAGAAAGCTATTTAGACCACGGGGAATATATTTAGAAAAGGAATCATTGTTTGTTATGTATTTTAAACTTTTAGAGATGTGGTGTTACTCTTCGAATGAAAGTTCATCCCCATCTCCCTTCCTGTACGCTGAAATTAATTTCTAAACATAACTAGCATCGCTTGACGATTCTTTAATTTTACATGGATCTCTGTTATTGATGTGATTTCCAGGTTTGGAAAAAAAACGACACAAAAATATGGTAAAATATATCATGGTTTAAATATCATGAGATTGATAGTGAAATTAACCAAGACCTCAATTAGGATATTACTTCTGGACATCAGTTGAGGACAATGGAAATTTTATACGATGGACCCTTTGCTTTCGGTTATAAACTACAACCTCATTAAACAAATTTTCAGGCTCATTGAGGAGTTTTATACATGCTGTATCACTTTTCTTTTTTGCATACAGTTATGGCTCGTAAAAGAGCTAGAACACTGAACAGATCAGGATGCAACATAACTAAAGGAACAGTAGAGAGATGGGAACACCGAATAGAGGGAGACTTGGACAAACAGTTGGTGTGCGGAGGAATGAGGGGTTGAGGAGGACACATGGAGTGGACGACATCGATATAGAAGCAACCGAGCCTGGAGGCGATGATGGTTCGCGGGCGTTATTGAACAATTCCATGATAGGTACAATTGAGTTAGTGAAAGCTTTTGAGGAAGCCGTAAAAACCTATCTCTTCCGTCAAAATTGACCAAATCAAATCGGATTTTTTTATATGTTGTACTTATGGATATTATGCACAGCTTCTGGGAAATGAAATTGCGAGAAAAAAAATCGAGAAAAAAATTAAATAAAAAGTTCAAGTGCGCGTGGGACGCCCCTCATACAAAAAGACACAACTCGACCATGATATCTAGCTTGTGTCCAAGTTTCATCAAGGTCACATCAAACGTCACGGAGCTATGCTCTGGAGAGAGAGTCACAGACAGACAGACATACACAACGAAAATGGTGGTCACTGTTGGCGCCCGCGAACCAACAGTACATTTGGAAGGAGGTGGGGTGTGGTGAGAGAAAAGATTATTATGGTTTAGATGGGGATTGATCTGACATGGTGGTGAACAGTGCTGTCTTGAAGACTTCGAGGGAAGAATTAGATGAAAATGAATGTGGAAGTTGGTTCCACAGGTGGGAATAAAGAGGAACAAATGAGTGGAGTTGAGCAGTGATTCTGGCTTTTGGGAGTTTCACGAGAAGGGGGTTGATGGTGGACCACGTTCACCCTGCAGAAACCTGGTTGGGCGGTGGGGGAGGGGGGGAGCACAGGAAGAGCAGATGGTGAAAGATCAGAAAGGAGGCGGTAGAAGACAGAGACCACTGACCTGTATTTGATGGGAAAGTGATACACCCAAAGACTCAGCTTCGTGATGGCAGATTACAATAATCCTTAATGCCTGGGTTTCCATGGCATCAAGCTGTGCAAGGTGTAAGACAGGTAAGCCAGTCTAGATGGGTGAGCAGCACTTCATCAATCTGTGGATGAAGGCATTGGAGGTGGATAAGAGTTCCAGGTGTGCCAAGGATGGACTTTGCATGATGGAGGTTGCCAAGTCGGTGACTGCACTTTGGAAGTCAACTTTGAAATGTGATTTGCCCAAGAAAGATCACGGCTGATATTGAGACCCAGAGTTTGAGACTGAACTTCCTCAAGAGGTTTGTTAAGAAAGTAGACGGGAGGCTTTTCCAGACAGTCCTTTTAGAGAGAACGGAGAGGGATAGTGAGAGTGTGAGAGTTGTCAGGATTAAAAGACATATTACAAGTGTTTGACCAGATTGTGAATTTGTCAATGTCTAAAGAGAAGAGAAGGCTGCTGCCTGCCTATCTGTAGGATTTTACGGCAGAGGGTGGAGTCATCAGCAAATAGAGAAAGGGTTGTTGTTTTTCCAGAGTCAGAGAGATTGTTGATGAAGATTTGGAATAGTACTGAGCTGAGACCACGGCCAGCCTTCATGGGGAGAGATGAATGGATTCCGTTGAGAGCCACACGATGGCTAAGAGAGTAGACGAAGTCAGTAACCCATGAGTGCAGTTGTCCTTTGAATGCTATGGGCACAGAGTTCGGAGAGCAAAGTGGAGTGCCAGACTATATCGAAAGCTCAATATATGTTTAGAGAGACGGCCCTGATCTCATGTCTGACAATGAAAGGGAATGATTTCATGTCGACTGCGATGATGGATTCCATCACCTTGCTGATGATTGAAAGTAAGCTGATCGGTCTGTAGTTAAGGTGATTGCTTTTTGTACCTTTTTTAATGTAATGCAGCGATGTTGATTGATTTCAAAGTACATGAAAGATGACCAAGGGCAGAAAGAGGATGTGCAAGAGCAGAAGAGCATGTTTTTAGGATACGTAAGCTGATGCTGTCTTGTCGAGTTGGAGAAACGGAGTTGAGGGATGCCAGAAACTTCTTCATCTTCAGTTGCAACAGACACCGCCCAGAAACAGGTGGGTGGACCTGGTAAGGATGGGCACAGAGAGTGAGGGGTTGGGGAGCTAATATTTGGAAGCAAACACAGAATTGAGGCATTTGGTCTTTTCATGAGCGGAGTCGGCTAAGGTGCAATTTTAACAGAGGAAATGATGTCTTCGGTGCATACTCCCGAGACAGACCTAACATGGCACCCCCAGGTTTTTGAGGATGGAGACAAGTTTGAAAGTTCAACGTTGAAGTTGGACAGATGTTGTTTTCTGGCACACTTGTTGCGGGCTTCGTGGAATCATCTGAGATTTCCTTCGGTTGAGTTTGCTTTCCAGGAAGCGAAGGCAAGCTGTTTAGAGCAACTGGTTCACCACAGGATTCAGTGTGCTATGGGTGGGAACAAGGGTAGGATAACTGAAGACGAGATGGGGTGAGTCTGTGCAGGATTGATAGCAGGCTTATGTGGAAGAATTCCCAGGTTGAGTTAGCATCAGGGGCAGTAGACCTGGGAGACCAATCCTGGAGAGAGACAGAGACAGAGACAGAGACATGCTTGCAGGTCCTGCAAATCTGCTTCAGTGAATGGCCAGACTCATTAGCACTGAGACAGCCCTCTGAAAATAGACACAGGGATGTTGACTCTCACAAGCACATGATCAGATGAACCCACTGGAGCAGAGGAAGAGCAAGAGACATTTGCAGAGAAGTTAGTCATCATCAAGTCCAGAATGGAGGAGTTGTCATTGGAAGAAATCCAGATGGGAAAGTTTACAGATTGAGTCAGTCCAATTGAGTCTCAAAAGTCCTTCACTGAAGGGCCTTGACTGGTGAGAAAGGTACCAACACTCAGCCAAGTTGCATGGTGACAATTGAAATTGCCTTGTATGAGGAAGAGAGAGTTAGGACTTTTAGGGCAAAGACATGTTGATGTCGGTGTACCTTTACATTAATTTATAGGATATTTGTAGACTATGGAAAAACTACACTGCACAGTATATGGTATGTTGGATTTAAACCTGGGTCCCCAGAATTGTGAGCTAAATTCTCAGATGTGAACACGAAACATGGCGACGCATTTTATGAATTTGTTTAAACTCGAGCCTGTATTTTTCTCACCACTGTGCGGTTTGATTTTGTGTAAGATTTTCAGTAACTGTGGGAGTGATAAAAACAAAAATGCAGCAAAGTTTGTGAGACTGAATTATTTAATATATATTTATATTACATTTTGATATCCCGTGATTTGTGGCAGACATTGTGTTTGTGTTCACAGCTTGTTTCTTATCACAGCAGGTTCTGAAATACTCTGTTCTTCTGATAGAAAATGGTACCAGCACATCATGTTCTATGAATGGCTTTCTGTAGTGTGTGTGTGTGTGTGTGTGTGTGTGTGTGTGTGTGTGTGTGTGTGTGTGTGTGTGTGTGTGTGTGTGTGTGTGTGTGTGTGTGTGTGTGTCCGTCCACACATCAACTGATGAAGAAAGTGCTGCCGTTGTTGCAATAAACTTGTTCGCCAAAAAAAGTCGCAAAAACAGTTTACTAAAAAAACAAACAACAGAGACCAGTATTTCCAAAACTGATGTACACCGGATTATGAAAGCTCCAGAGTTGAAGCCATACCTACCAAGACCTGTGCAGGGCCTTGAGTGAAGACGATCCATATCGTCAGGTTGGATTTTGAGAAAGTTTTTTTTTTGTTTTAATGTCTGTGTGATGACAATGAATCCTTTCTTGACCTGATGGTGTGATCAGATGAAGTGACTTTTAAATTTAATGACACTCTCAATCGGCACAACTGTGTTTACTGGTCTGAGCTGTTAATCCACAATTGACTGAAGAAAAGGCGATAAATCTTCCGGGGGTAACGGTGTGGTGCGGCATGGCTTTCAAAGGATTGGTAGGACCATTTTTATATGCCCGATGTATATATATCGGGGCATATTATGTGATACTGGTCGTCCATCTGTCTGTCTGTCTCTGTCTGTCCGTCCGTCCGTCCGTCCGTTCCTGTCCGCACTCTAACTCCCAAAGTTTTCAACTTTCACGTTTCATATTTGGTACATAGGTACAGACTGTGGAGACGGTGTGTCGCGACATACGTTCATCATCTAAAGTGGTTGTCATGGCAACCAGGATGCTGTTTTCCATGTAGCACAATTCTGTATATACCTTCTTGTTCTTCATAAATTGATGTGTTTGAATATATAATTGTGTGTGTGTGTGCGTGCGCGTGTGTGTGCCACAGAGACTTTTTCGGGCGTATATTGTGCTCATTTGCGCTCTTGTTCTTTGAAGGGGCTGTCACTGGTCTTTCCAATTTATAAATGCTTCAGCAAAACATTATGCCTTGCTTTGATGAGATGTACATGAGTACAATGAGGAAGAGTTTTATTTCCAACAAGATGGAGCACCACCGCATTACTACCACTCGATATTCATGTTGATACTCGTCTACCTGGAAGATAGGTCGGAGGAAGAGGAAATGTGGAGTATCCTCCCCATTCTCCAGATCTCACACCCTTAGACTTTTACTTATGGGGGTAATCTGAAGGACACCGTGTACACTGGAAAGCCAGCAACACTGGTGGAGTTAAAGGATGAGATTGAATTAGCTTGCAATGCTATTTCACCAGTAACATGTGCATACATGTGTTGGTCTGTCGTACGTCATTCTGAAGAGTGCGTTGAAGCTTGTGGTGGGAATTTTGATCATTTTCGGCCTTAAACTACAAGCTATGCCTGGTGTTGGCTTAATGGTTAGGGTGGTGGGCTTGGGATCCAAGGATACTGAGTTCAAACCCTGCTCAGCTGTTGAATTAATATCAGGTGGGGTTGACTCTGCCTATCGTCCTTCCGAAGTCGGCAAAATGAGTTCCAGCATGCTGGTTTACTGTGTCGGAGTGGCGACCCGTCCAGGATTGTGCTCAACAGCCCAGGAGACTGCTTCGGCAGCACCAACGATCTGCACAGAGTATGGTCCCAATGGATGGATGGATGGACGGACTCCATACTCTACAAATCTTACATCATTCACGTTCCATACAAATATATATATATATATATATATATATATATATATATATATATATATGTATATACTGTATGAGAGTGAAATGTTTATACATTTTTTTGGAACATCCAGTATAAATAATATTATTATTTTCAAAAATGAGCACGTTGGTCTGTAAAGGAAAGTCCATTTTCATGTAGGTTTTGTAAAAACTGAACTTGAAGTAGGTATTAGAAGTCTGTTGAACAATCGCAACTTTACTATGTTTGGCAACATTGATCTCCAGCAGACAGTGGGGATACCCATACAGTAGGTCTGGCACCTTTACAAACTTGTATGAGTTTGATTGGGACCAGAACATGAGCATGAGTAAACTATCATCTGTGAGTAGGTGTGGAAACATCTATAGTCCATTTATGATTTACTGGCATTTCATGATGGGTTTATATTTATTCCATCAGCGTCAAGGCGATACTTATCCAAAAGAGTTTTATTTTGAAGAAGTACAAATCAATATCAGTAATAATAAATTTCACAACAAATTATTTGATTAATTAGTTGCTTTTGCATTCCATATTGTACAAATGCCATTCTTGGATAGAAACATTCCAAAGAATATTTTATGGTCCAGTTTCAGGTAAAACTAGAAGCCTGGTGTTGGCTTAGTGGTTCGGGTAGCGGCTTGGGATCCGAGGGTCCTGAGTTCAAGCCCCGTTGGCCGCTGAATTAAAATACACCAGGAGGTAGACTCAGCCTGTCATCCTTCCGAGGTCGGCAAAATGAGCACCAGTGTACTGGTAAGGGGGACACTGCATCAGCGGCATAGCCGCATCCCAACCAATGATGCAACCAGCAGCCACAAGCTGCACTCGATAGAGAGAGGTAAAACTAGAATGGTACTCGATAGAGCGTATACCTCTGCCAGGCTGAATAGTTTACGTTTTGTATCCCATTGATAGGCCGTATCTGGATTCGGATCAACACCAAAATAAAATCAGTTTCTTCTTGTCGGACACCCAATCTATCCACCAATTTGCATTCGAATCCGTCCATAACTTTTTGAGATATCCTGCACATAAACAGACAAACAGACAGGGGTGAAAACATAACCTCCTTCTACCTTCGGTGGTGGAGGTCACAAATAGTCAGACGTTTACCAACACAGGAAGCTATAGTTAGCAGATCGAAACAACTCTTCTTAGAGGTCACAAAAGGACACCAAATGGAATTGGAATTGAAATAGTAAAACATTATTAATGAAGCATTCAAATAAATATGTCATTTGAAAACATTTTCAGTGAATGTGGGTGGGTGGAGTGTTTCCATGGGAAATCCAACAAGGACCTTTCCTCCTACCTCGCTCTTTGCACATGTCTGCTCTCTTTGGTCGTCTATCTTCCTCCATGCCTTTCCTAAATCATGTGCAGATGAGCTTCACTCATCATGAGTCACTCATCCATGCACCAATGTCCTCCCTCAGTTCATCAATCCTCCTTGTATCTGCTCTCATAGCTCCCATAATCCTTCTGACCCACTTGTTCTCACAAACTTGCAGCCTCTGGAGATGGTGGCATTGACAAAGCAGCAACACCAGATCATATAGGTATGCCAGCGTTGCACACAAGCTCAAGACTTTGCTTTTCCGCCTCCTTGATATATTTCATTCCGCCATGACTCTCTCCACTTTCCTCCATGTATTCTCACTCTCTTGTACCCTCCACCGAACCCTTGCGTCCCGTTTCCCGTTCCACCCATGTACCAAAACTATTACTCTGCCTAATCCCCTTCCCCTCTAACCTGATGTGACATTCCTCACTCTCTCTGCTGTCCCACCCACAGCACCTCAGCTTTCTCTAGGCTCATCATCAGTCCATGTTTTTTGAACAACTGCCACTCCTCCAATGCTCATTGTATCTCCTGTTTGCTCTCTGTTACTATCGACAGCTCATGTGCATTCAGTAGCTTCCTGAAGATCTCTTTCATGCTGATCAGTTCCATTGCCATTATGAGCATTTATGAGATGAGTGTGCTTCCTTACCTCAAACCAATGGATGTTAAATTGGAACTCCTCTGACATCCCAGGCCCCCAACCACTATTCTTTCTTTTGTTCCTTCATACATTCCTTCTACCATCTTAACTTTGCTTCCATCACTCCCATCAATCTCAGTGTTGCAATGATCCTCTTACTTGGGACAATGTCATAAGCCTTCTCAAAGTTCACAAATCCCCGTGTCATATCCCCTTGCATGTCCAACCTCTTCCATACCAACCTTCTCAACATAACATCCCATCCATCATCCATCATCCCTCTTCCTTTTCTGAACACCTATTCTTTACCTATTTTCTGCTCCACAACCTTCCATATCAACCCATCCAAAATCCTCTCTCCTACCTTCATAACATGACTTAAAAGGATGATGTCTAGGTACCAGCCAGGTCTTGTACGTCTTCTGCCCTTCCCATATTGGTACAATTGGACCGGTTCTCCACTCCATGATCTTGCCTTCTCTCATAAATATATTTAACAGCCTCTTCATCCAAATGACTCCAATCTGTCCCACCACACTTAGCATGTCCACACATATTTCATAAATGCCTGGCGATCCCTGCTTCTTCCTATTCCTCAACGCTGTCTGCACCTCTGTCTCTATAATCTCCACGATGTCCACTTTCCCTGTCTACATATCTCGATAGTTGCAGCTCATTGTTTTCGTGCTCCTTGGTTCGGCAACTTCTTGAAGTAGCCTTCTCATACCTTAAGCACCGCCTCCCTCTGTGTCACTAACTTTCTGTCTCCATCCTTGATCACCATCCCGCACTTCACATCCTTACCATCCTCATCCCTGTCTCGAGCTATTTTGTAGATAATCTTCTTCTGACCATCATCCTGTAAACTTGCTGTAAAATGCAGCTTCCATATTATTACTTCCCTTTCACATTGCTGTCTTTGCTGCTTTCTTCTTCTGCCCATACGAGTGCAGCAACCCTGCATCTGGTTGTCTACCTCTATCCTCTTTGAAACCTCCTCTTTATCTTCTTCTGGCTCATCATTTTTGCTTCCCTCCTCCAATGCATGTGCACAACAAACAGCACAGGCTTGTGATATATTGTGAAATGCTCACCCACAATCACTTTGCAGTACTTAATCCTCCACAACTGATTCATTTGGTGTCATGGTGTCCACTCCTATGTGTAATCTTCTAACTTTCTGTCTCCATCCTTGATCACCATCCCGCACTTCACATCCTTACCATCCTCATCCCTGTCTCGAGCTATTTTGTAGATAATCTTCTTCTGACCATCATCCTGTAAACTTGCTGCAAAATGCAGCTTCCATATTCCATGCTTCCATATTCCATATTCTGCAAGAACGAACCAGCTAAGACAAAACCATTTATCACCATCAAATATTGATACACCATCACCTCCAGCTCAAACAGTACTGTTGTCCTCTCCAATATGTTTCTGAAGTCCTGCTTATTTGCCTTCATTATACTAGCCTGTGGACCAGACACTGACATTATACATACCAGTTGCTTCTGTATCATCAACCATGGCATAACTACCCAACCCTTCCATCTCTCTAAGCTGAACACCACATTGATGATACCAACGCTGTTACTTCTTCCTTCACCTCCTGCATGTAACAGATGGTTCCTTCCTATTATCCTCCTTGCTCTATCTCCTTTCCACTTGCTCTCCTGAGCACACATCACTTCCATTGACTGAAATCAACGATACGCTGATTGGGGTATGTAAACATTGGAGTGTGCCACCGCTGGAATCAAGGAGAAGCTGACGTTTTTGGGCATTAACCCTTCGTCGGGAAAAAAAGGAAGGAGATTGGATCAATTGACTATCTGAACTGTATTTTCCGGGGTTGTCTCATTGTACACCAAAATGTCCCACATCCTCCTTCATACCTTTCTGGGTTGCCATTTGTCCTGTGTTCTTATGATTTTGCCTTGTTGATTTTGGTCATGATGCCAATTGCTATTAATGCCTGAAATTTCAGAGCTTCTTCTTGCTTCCCACAGTGGTTAGTATACCTCAATCAACATCATGTTGATTTCATATATTGTTTTACCTCTCCACCAACACAGATACCCACGAGCTTTCATTCGTACCACTAATTCTTCATTACATATCACCTCCAGCTTTGTCTGCATCACCTCAACCACCTCAACAATTCTCCCCCACCATAGTTCCTACATTCAGAATACCTCGCTGGACTTCGCATCTATATTGCTGCTGGCCTGACAATCCCAGTGGACTTTTGCTGACCTCCAGCCATGGCCAAGGAAAGTGGCACATTGGCTGCTCTGGATGTATTAACATTGTCTCGACAATGCAGATTTAATTTAGGACTTTACAGCCACTCAGCATCACTTGTCTGAGATAACCTTCCAGTGTGGGTTGTCTTCCGAGTTGTGCTTCATCTCAAGAGACTTCTCCACAAGACAGTGGGTGTTTTGAAGTCGGGGGGGGGGAGGGGGTGAGGGGGGGCGGGGGTAATCGCCCAAATCACCGTTTGCCACTTCCATGCTTCCATCTGTAACCCTTGACATTAAGCATATGTTAGCTTATATAACAGAATGTGCAATTGGGATTATGAATCTATGATAACACATAAAAGTCTCCGACCCAGAAAGCAACCATTACTTGGTGAAGCTTTGGTTAGACCATCGTACAGACATTTCATTGCTGCAACAACTGGCGGTTTGGTCACAGTTGAGGTCCCAGACCAACTGGACCCACTGTTTATAGATGTTTTGGGTATGAAGCTCAGGTGATGATCCAGATGGTTGGAAAATGCCATCACTTAGAAATTACGAAACTCCTTACTTTAGGCATAGAACTATTTCAAGGTTATTTATTCTTCCTTATTAATGGGCACAATTATTAACACGTTCTTGTGGGGTTGGCTGGAGGAGGGTTGGCCCAAGTCTTTCACATACTGGTTGATCAAGCCTCACTTTCGACGAAAGTTAGGGCAGGAATTCGGGATTTGGCCATGGTGCCAGGGAAAACTCACCTACTCTTTGTGAAGGATACAGTGGGATCTTAAAACGTTCACCAACTAATGTCAGTAGACGGGGATTCTCATTTAATGTCCATCCGAGGGACAGCACACACTAATGAGTCACTCTGCCCGTGAAACACCAGGGTGACGGTTCATCGCTGGGCTTGGGTTCGAATCCAGGCGAGACCATGTGCGTACTTCTTGGGAATCTAGGCCATCCTTCCAGCCCGCAACACATTTGGGATAGCCATTATTGTTCAATAAATGATTATGATTGTTGTGAGTCACAGCTATATCTGACAAAAAACCCCCCGTGTGTTTTGTGTGTGGTGTGCAAACCCATTCCTTTGTATGTTTTAGTTTGTTTCCCAGCAAGCATTTCATCGTGTAATATTTATCCTTGTATCAATTCATGCTAACATGATGGATGCATCGAGTTTCTTAAATTTGATGTAATCTTCGGACAAAATGCCTCGGAGGAGATGAAATGCTTGCTGTTATTGCTGAAGGCAGAATGTAGAAATTGGCAATCTGCTAGGAGGCACCAGCCTTCCGAGGAAAGGTGGAATCCAGCAGAGCTCTGGTAAAGCTGCAAAACCTCATTTACTCCAGATAAAAGTTAAGCTGGAATACAAAAATTCTGCCAGAATGATCAAAAAAATTACCATTCATCACTGTGTGTGTGTGTGTGTGTGTGTGTGTGTGTGTGTGTGTGTGTGTGTGTGTGTGTGTGTGTGTGTGTGTGTGTGTGTGTGTGTGTGTGTGCGTGCGCGCTTATATATGTGTGTAAGTTTGTGTGCATAGAATTTGCTGTTGTAGACTGCTACATCCACACATGGATGGGTTTCAGGAGATGGAACGGAGATCTACCCTACCATGTCTTAAAGTATCCACCTTCATTTGTGTGTGTGTGCATGCATGCATGCGTGTGCGCGTGCATGCGTGCATGCGTGTGCGCTCGCATGCACAGGCACATAATGCGTCAGCCATTATAAAACTTGGAGTGTTAGTGTGAGAAACTCCTGAAGTTATCCCGAAGACTCAATCGCTCAGAGGGCTGTCACCGTGTTAGTGATGAGGTTCTTGGGTTCGTGTCCAAGTTTGAGTCAGGATTTATCCACTATTGTAATATATATATATATATATATCTTCTTCTTCTTCCTCTTTCGGCTTGCTCCCGCTAGGGGTCGCCACAGCGGACCAACTGTCTCCATTTTGCTCTATCCTCCACATCTTCCATTGACACTCCAACCACCCGCATGTCCGCCCTCACCGCATCCATGAACCTCTTCTTTGGCCTTCCTCTTCTCCTCCTGCCTGGCGGCTCCATCTTCAACATCCTTCTCCCGATATACTCCGTTTCCCTCCTGTGCACATGTCCAAACCATCGCAATCTCGCCTCTCTCACTTTGTCTCCAAACCGTCCTACCTGCGCTGTCCCTCTAATACACTCATTTCTTATCCTATCCATCCTCGTCACTCCCAACGAGAATCGCAGCATCTTTAACTCTGCCACCTCCAGCTCTGCTTCCTGTCTTTTGTTAGCGCCACCGCCTCCAAACCATACAACATAGCTGGTCTCACTACCGTCTTGTATACTTTCCCCTTCACTCTTGCAGCTACCCTTCTGTCACAAATCACTCCTGCAACTCTTCTCCACCCACTCCATCCTGCCTGCACTCTCTTTTTCACTTCTCTCCCACACTCTCCGTTACTTTGGACAGTTGATCCCAAGTATTTAAACCAATCCACCTTCCCCACCTCAACTCCTTGCAACCGCACCATACCACCACCCTCCCTCTCATTTACGCACATGTACTCCGTCTTTCTCCTACTGACTAACATTCCCCTTCTCTCCAGTGCGTACCTCCACCTCTCAAGGCTCGATTCAGCCTGCTCCCTACTCTCCCTACAGATCATGATGTCATCCGCGAACATCATGGTCCATGGAGACTCCAGTCTGATCTCGTCCGTCAACCTGTCCATCACCATTGCAAACAGGAAAGGGCTCAGAGTCGATCCTTGGTGCAATCCCACTTTAACCTTAAACCGGTCCGTCATTCCTACCGCACACCTCACCGCTGTCACACTGTCCTCATACATATCCTGCACGATCCTCACATACTTCTCCACCACTCCCGACTTCCTCATACAATACCACAACTCCTCTCTTGGCACCCTATCATAAGCTTTCTCTAAATCCACAAACACACAATGTAACTCTTTCTGGCCTTCCCTATACTTCTCCATCAACATTCTCAAAGCAAACATCGCATCAGTGGTGCTCTTTCCTGGCATAAACCCATATTGCTGCTCACAGATCGTCACCTCTCCTCTCAACCGAGCTTCCACTACTCTTTCCCACAACTTCATGGTGTGGCTTAACAACTTTATCCCTCTGTAATTTCCACAGCTCTGCACATCACCCTTATTCTTGAAAATCGGAATCAGTACACTTAATCTCCACTCCTCCGGCATCCTCTCACTTTCCAAGACTTTATTAAACAATCTGGTTAACAACCCCACTGCCATCTCTCCTAAGCACTTCCATGCCTCCACTGGTATTCCATCTGGGCCAACCGCCTTTCCACTTTTCATCTTCTTCATAGCAGTCCTCACTTCATCCTTACTGATCCACCCCACTTCCAGATTCACTATCTCCACCTCTTCCAACCTTCTCTCTCTCTCATTTTCTTCATTCATCAGCTCCTCAAAGTACTCCATCCACCTTCTCAACACACTCTCCTCGCTCGTCAGCACATTCCCATTTGCGTCCTTTATCACCCGAACCTGCAGCACATCCTTCCCAGCTCGGTCCCTCTGTCTTGCCAATCGGTATAAATCCTTTTCCCCTTCTTTTGTATCCAACTTCTCATACAGCTCGTCGTATGCCTTTTCCTTGGCCTTTGCCACCTCTCTTTTTGCTTTTCGACGCCACTCCTTGTACTCCTGCCGACTTTCTTCATCTCTCTGACTATCCCACTTCTTTTTAGCCAACCCCTTCTTCCTTATACTTTCCTGTACTTCCTCATTCCACCACCAAGTCTCCTTATCTTCCTTCCTCTGTCCAGATGTCACACCAAGTACCTTCCTAGCTATCTCCCTCACAACTTCTGCTGTCGTTGCCCAATCATCCCACCCATCTTTACCACCATCCAACGCCTGTCTCACCTCCTCCCTAAATTTCACGCAACAGTCTTCCTCCTTCAGCTTCCACCATCTGGTCCTTGGTTCAGCCCTCACTCTCTTCCTCAACCTCACCTCTAAAGTCATCCTACAGACCACCAATCGATGCTGTCGAGCTACACTCTCCCCTGCCACAACCTTACAGTCACTAATCTCTTTCAGGTTGCATCTCCTACTTAAGATGTAATCCACCTGTGTGATATATATATATATATATATATATATATATATATATATATATATATATATATATATATATATATATATATATATATATATATATATATATATATATATATATATATATATATATATATATATATATATATATATATATATATATATATATATATATATATGTGACTGTGTGTGTGTTATTATTGTTACGGGCTGGGGTTCGAGGTTCACCATGAGGGTAAGCACTCGAGTTCCTCCCAAACACCTGGTCCTGAGGTCACCAGCTGCGGAAAATTCCACGGCTCCACGGGTTGTGAATCAACCATGACCGCCAATTGGTACCGCCAATCCTGGCAGGGTTTTCATGACTTTACATGTTACCATACCTGTGGACGACCACACCAAGCGAGTTTTGTGCCCTTTACGCACACCCGGATTAGTGCCAAGCCATACAGTGAGTGTGCGCTGGCTAACAAGAGCAAATCACATTGGGTATAACTTCCCGGCTAACACAGCATGCGGACTATGCTTGACCAATGGAGGAAAAGACACGACAAACTGGGTACATTTACAATATAAGGAATTTATCATTAAAAAGAGTGAGCAAAGGTATATGGCACAATAAGCAAGGGACTTTAGGCATGAAAATATGTCCGCAGGTAGAGCAAGGATGGGTGAGGTGCAGCAAAATAAATGCAATTATTTACAAATGCAAAATGACACAATGCAGAGCGAAACCATTAATAAATTTACACAATCGTATTTACACTAACACTAAATGCGCCACCAGAAACACTGCTGAGGATAATTTGATAGTTTAGAGAGGAGAGAAAGTTTGAGATGGTTTTGACCTCATTGGTGCCAGGCGAGGTCAACAGTTGCTGAGGAGGGGGAAAGAGGAGGAACACTGAGGATGTCTATGATGTGTGGTCAGAGGAGGTGCGGTGAGGTGATTGGCAGGTGATATGCAGAGAAGAAGATGTAAAATATGTGAATCAGTGGGCTAGGGTAATCACTGATGCTCCTTTTATTAACATGCATCCACAGCAGATGAGAAGGGAATGAAGAAGAAGAACATGTAAAAAGATAGACTAATAGTGAAGTGCAAGGAGGTCTGTACGTTTAACTGATAATCGACGTGAGAAATAGCCTCACTGGCTCTGAAACCTCCCACACACGTGAACTCCGAGATTAACATGGTGCCAGGGTATTCGGTTGTGCTCTCTGGCCACAACACACACTGGACACCCAATGGGGGCCATAACTGATTGAAGCGCTAGGGATATCCACACGATGTGGAATGGAGTTCAGCGCACACTCTCGCTCAGAGTTGGATGCCCGAGCATTCCGAGTTTGAGTACTGGTAATGGTATTTTTTTGGTCATGTTGGCGCATTTTGGTCATTTTGGTTCCCCGTTCCTTGTTGGCTCGAAAAGGAGTGGTGCTCATCTGTGATGGTGACTGTGGTTGAGGCGTTTGTAGCGGAAGCGTAGTGGTGAGTTATAGCGTTGTGATTCGTGGTGGTTGAGGCATCTTGGTTGTGGTTTTTCGTTGTGGTTGAGGCGGCAATGGTGAATGTAAATGACCTCGGATTATGGCTCAAAGGTGTGGATATTATAATAAAGGTGTTGTCAGGTTATATGAATGTTGTAGCATTTGGGTTCGAGTACAGTGAAAGGTTGAGGTGAAGTGGCCATTGAATAATGGTGTGTGATTCAAATGGGGAATGGTGCATGTAATGCATATGCAAATGACTTGGCCCTGTAGCTATGGTCTGCATGCTTGTGTGAAGAAAGGCTCTTGTGTGCAGCAAAGCAAAATATGTAAAGAAGGGGCAGAAAAACCTACCTCGAGCACACACAATACATATTGATCCATAAACCCATTACACAAAAAAGGAAGTGCTTTTTAAAAGGATTACAGTATGAATTAAATAACTATCTCGGAAACCACAACATGTTGTGTACCACTGCCTTGGCGAGTGACAGTTTCACAGAATTCTTGTAACTATATATATATATATATATATATATATATATATATATATATATATATATATATATATATATATATATATGGGTAATAAATGCTTCAATTAGTGAAATAATTACAGACATTTTAACATTTTTCACCGTAACTCAACTTTGGTTTCTCTGATAGGAACTAAATTGCCCTCCATAGATAGCCAAGAGCAAAGCAAATTTATGCTTGATTTACATTATACCCCTCTGAGTTAAAGGTCAAGGTCAAATGGCGGTCTGACAAAAAAACGAAAACCTTTTTATTCTGTTATTGCCAATTTTGCCAATGCGGAATCTCAAACACTGCTTGGTATTGCAATAAGTTCTTGCATCGTAATAGTGGACCTGGAAGGAAGATTGTGCATGTGATATTTGATTAGCATCCTTGAACTATTTTTTTTGGCGATTATGAATTAATTCACAAAAAAAAACACTTTTTGATCATACAGTAACTTGAATAATTTTCCTCCAGATTTTGATGATGTTGATTTGTTGGATAGATTGTAGATGGCGACACATTTTCTTCCTTTATACTTTCTCCATAGATATTGAGGGTCAAGGTCATATGGTGGTCCAGAAAAAATATGGCCATCATTCGATTGTAGGCTAACGGTAAGGTGCTAACGACCACCAATGGTAAGGCCTAGAATAAAATGTTGAGTTTCCAGTAACCCGTCCTACACCAATAATTACTGCTGAGCCCAATTTTTTTGTGTTTTTTTTTTTTGCGAGGGCTGTCTTATGGGCGGCCATTTTATGTCCATTGTCAAGCGCTCAACACGACATTACTCTGTGCCATTGTTGACTGCTGTGGTCTTAACAGAGTAAACAAGCGGCTCTTTATTTCAGCTTAGGGGTCAGAAGGTTTTATCGATATTTTAAAAACATTGCACAACCCACGCGGGACACATTGATGGGGTCTTGTTTAAAGTTTGAAAATGGACGCTGGGTTGACATTCCCAACCTGACGATAGAAGTCATGGCTGCCGTGCGGACATTTGGTGTTCGTTTTGTTCACTTAAAGTGCCAATGTGGTCACCAAGACACACAAGATGTCAGACCCTTGAGGTCTGCATTTAATATACTTATGTCTCTCAAAAAATGGCTTCCACCAAAAAAACACACTAAAATGTATGCTGTGAAGAAGAAGATGAAGAAAAAGTAGCTTATTGTGAACATTGGTCTAAAATCGAAAACAAAGTGGAAATGAATATTTGAAAATACAGAACTGAAGTTCTTGAAAATGATTTTTTTTTTGTTAGTTTGTTTTGTTACAAAGTAAGAAAATCGCAAAATGTTATCATTATCTCAGTTTGGTGTGTGCCTTTAATAGATGGTGCTGTACTTTGTTGGGGGAGGGGCCTGTTTATACCCTGCAAACAGTATACACATTTTATTTTATACCAGCAAATACCACCTGTCGCTTCATTGACGAGAATACAAGGGAGAAGTGGGGGGGGGGTGAGAGGAAGAAAGGGGGGGATAGGGGAAAGGACAGTGGGATATCTGGGGGCGGGGGTTATAACAATTGCTATGTTGCCAGATTATGAAAATTAAATTTAAAGTGCATTAGTTGGTGGTGGTGGTGGGGGGGGGGGCAAGGTTAAAGTTTCTTATTTTGAAGAGTATAAACTTCATGGATGCCCCCAAAGGGTGCAATCTAGGATTTTTGTCAACTGGAAAGGGTCTAATATCTGAATATACAAGATGTTCAGGGATAATGAATGGGAGATTAGTATTCTTCAATTCCTTCATATGTCCTGTTGAACCATGGTAATGATATGCTGTCGTTATAACTGCTGAGACCAGCTTCACTGCTTTAAAGGAAACCTTTTCAGGGATACTAAATTGGTGTCATTTAATCCTCTGACTTGTGTGCACAATACTGTTTTACCCCTAATTTGGTATCTCACGATGGACATGTTAAAGTTCATGATTCTATTTCCTTTCAACTATCAACATACACATACTGATTGGAAAGATGTAGAATCTGAAATACTGTACTGCTTCCATTTAAACACGTCCAAAAAACATAAAGATATCCCAACCTACCTACCCCATTCATTGAGCAGCATGTTACCAGAAACACAACATTTTGGGGGGGGGGTGAAGGGGGGGGGTAAGCCTCCTCTAGTCGTGGGAGGCTTAGCCTTGGCCATCACTTTGTGATCACAGATATCTAGTTTTCCACTGCTAGAATAAATATATAAAAATACAATTGTGTGTGCTCTCCCACGTCCTTCGAAAGGGTTTCTGCACCAACAGTAACATCTATATTAATATTTCGGCACGCCCCTTTTTTTGTTCCACCATCAGATTTTTGTTACTGCATGAAATGAAACAAGCTTTGATATATATATAGTAATGATATTATTGTCTTCCTTGAGAGGCCCCTCAAAATTCGTTTTGATGATTATGGTAGTTAAACAGTAAAAAACTCTATTTGCAAAATGGGAGGAATTATTGCACAAAAAAGAAATGAAATTTTTTCCCATTTTTTAGAGGACCACTAAGATGAGTTCGGCTCATCGAATCACGCTCCATTTGGGGACAAAACAGTTGAGTTCATACCTGACGAATTTGCAGTTTCCATGTGCCGTAGTTTCTTCACAAAACCATGACTTTCTGACTAAGTACAAAGTATTTCTTTGCTTTTTTTATACATGGTTGCCGTTTTGAAATTTTCATCGACCGATACCTGCTGCCCAGCCGGACCAACTGCCAACAAAGTATTGCCCGGTCAGTTACAGTTAAACCCAAAATCATGATCATCGTTTTAGTGTGGAGGTGAGTACTGCCAGTGTACTTGGGTCTTTTCCAGGTGGGTGCGGGATTGAGCACGTGCACATAAAAATCTCGGGTCACCGCATAGTGGTGTACAGGCTTAAATCGTACTTCTGTTTACTACCGTAGAAAATCACAGAACCATCTGATCGACATGCTGTTAACAGTTTCAGAATCAGCTAAATTCTACAACATATGAATATGTAGACGAAACTGATCCGGCCTTTTGGATCACTTTAAAGTAGGGTACCCTGTAATTTTAATGTGCTCTATGAATCCTCCGGAACTCACGAATGGTACACGTTGTGCAGTCACTAAACTATGTGGTAATGTCATCGAAGTGGAGCTACTGCGGGACAGTCGAAGGGGAAAACCTGAATGATAATCAATGGATAAAAATGATATATATTGTTTAATATACATTCATGCTATCTGTCTTTTACCATATGTTGCCAGTGACACCCGTCGAAGACGGGCACCTTTACTCGTATAATAATAAATGTTAGTGGTGGAACCACTCCATGAAGCTCCCATTCCCACACCTTCTTCCTTAATCCCAGAAAATAGGCCTTTAAATCAGGCATCCTTATGATTAAATGGACAGGAATTATTGTTCCAACTAAATCGATCATTCGCTTTCCAACCAAGTAAATCGGTCATTAGATTTCCAACAGTACCATTTTTAGCTTATATACGATGGAGTCGTGAAGAGCTGTTAAAAGCAAAAATGATGTCCTTCAATCCATCCTTTCATCAGTCAGTCAGTGCATCATTAACATTTTTCGTTTTGCCCTACTCCTCCAAGGCGGCTTAACAGATCGTTTTGAAATTTGATGTGAAGATTTATGACATCGATGTGCAAAAACTAATGGAACCATTTAGAAAATTTTCATCCAGGTGGTGAGATAATTTGCTCATCAACTCAAAAATGTAATCTATAGTGTAGTAGATAGTAGAAAAATCGTGCAAATTATGATACGAGCATCAAATTTGCCATTTCTGTTCTGCAGGGCTTTATGATCAAATCTGCCCGATTGGCCATTTGAAAATCCAAATTTTTGAAAAATTTGAAGAAAAAAAAAAACTTCAAAAAAATTTGAAGTCGCAGCTGGCTGAAATTCTTGAAGCGCAAGTTAACATCCTAGACAGAGAACCAAGGGGAGATGCTGTCATCATTGACGGCTCAGCACTTATCAATGCCCTACTTATCAATACCCTATGATGGCCAACCTCCACGCACTTCAAAGATATATGATGACTATGCTCAAGAAGACATCATCCCAAAGGTGGAATCCTATGGTGCCAGGTACGAGACGGTGGACGTAGTGTTTGATGTGTACAAGAAGTCAAGTCTGAAGTCCGAGGCAAGGTCTAAAAGGGGGCAAGGAATCAGAAGAAGAGTGATAGGAACCAGTAAGACCCCAAGTAACTGGAGAAGCTTTCTTCGAGATGACAGCAACAAGACTGAGCTGTTTCACTTCCTTGCGGAAAAGATGTGTGAAGCACAGACGACAAGCACAGTCATTGTCACAAAAGGAGAAGATGCCATTAGCAACACAAGGAAGTCACTGGATGCTGTGTCTCCATGTTGTCATGAAGAAGCTGACACTCGAATATTTGTACACGCCAGGGATGCAACGACGGATGGTCGCAAGTCCATTATCATTAAGGCTAATGACACGGACGTACTATTCATAACAATATCTGTACTGCCATCCTTACAGGAACTAGGTCTTGAGAACATGTGGATTACCCTTGGCCAAGGAGCCAAGGCACGATGGATTCCAGTTCATGAGGTAGTTTCTGCAATAGGGCCTGAGAAAGCTAGAGGGATCCCAGACTTCCATGCATTCACTGGATGTGACCTCGTGTCTGCCTTCCACGGAAAAGGGAAGAAAACTGCATGGCAAACTTGGAACGTCTTTGATGATGTTTTTGAAACATTCACCAATCTCAGCCAGCATCCAACATTGATTCGTAATCTTGACTTTTTTGAAGTTTTTTTTTTTTCTTCAAATTTTTCAAAATTTGGATTTTCAAATGGCCAATCAGGCGGATTTGATTAGAATCCCCTGGAGGACAAATCTGCCAAATTTGATGCTTGTATCATCATTTGCAGGATTCCTGTCACAAATTGCTGTTATCTTCCCCACTACTATGTTTGTTTGTCTCTCACACATCATGAGATTCCCTCATCAATATTTCCTCATTATTTAATGTAACCTGTTAATAATCTCAATTTAACCTCTTAATTTAATTTGATCTTCATCATTTATTTTGTATACATATGTGAGGCTCGTGGAAGAGCGAGTACTAGTGCATTGAATGGATCAGGATGCAACAGGACAAAAGGAACAGTCGAGAGAGGAGGGGGAGGGGGGGACACCACCAGTAGAGTTGAAGGCCAAGATAGAGGCAGACTTGATGGATAGATGCCTCTTAATTTACTTTGATTTTAATCATTACTTAATATCTCTTAATTAAATTTTAACCTCTTCATGCCATTAATGCTCTCTTACTTTGAAGAACGGGAAAGAAAGGGGGAGGAGAAGACGGCTGCGTTGGGGGTGTGGGTGGATTGGGGTGGTTGGGGGTGTGGGTGGTTTGGGGTGGGGGGTGTGGGGAGGACCAGATATTGGACAGTCCTTTTCATCCTTTTTATTCCCTTCACTCTTTTAGTCCTTTAGGCCTAGGTCACATTTGCTCTACGGTGGCCGTACACCCTCTGAATTGACAAACGTGCGGCGGCCGCAGAGAAACTGAGGTGGCCTCAGGGAGGCCCTACGCCGTTTGGCTATATTTTACAGGCCGTAGGGTCGCCGTGGAATTATAGCGCAGAGTTATAACTTTTTTTTTCATTTCTACGTTCGCCGTAGCAATTCGACAAGCCAACCTATGACGTAGATGTGTTCCACGTCGACTGTACGTAGGGCATACGGTGGGCTTGCATTATTCGTGCGGCTGCCGTAAGCTCTTCTCGATGAAAAATGAATTTTCCCAACCCCCAAAAAATTACGGCGGACCCACTATTTCCAGGGTTGCCGTACGGTGGCCTTGCAGTCTGTGTGACTACCTGCGGGCAAGGCAGGGTCGAAGCACGGTTCCCCTACGCCCGCCGTGCACCTACGTAGGCCTCCATGGCAGTCTGCGTCGACCGTGCGTCCACCGTGCGCTACCGCTAGAGATCGGAGTATAGGTGTTTGCCTATACAGTGGTGCCCCCAGAATCCCAATTTAATTAGTTCCAGGAGGCTGTTCGGATTGCAAAAAGTTTGGATTCCAAAAATATTTTCCCAATAAGAAATAATGGAGTGAGTTAATCTGTTTGTGGACCCAAATAAAACCCACTTTCAAGACACTTCAAACTGAAATTACCCATGTTTAAGATAAAATAAGATGAGTAAATGACCTTCGGTGGCGGTGTATTGTATGTAAACTGGTACAATCACCAATCCAAAGGTCCACACAGGCTCGTGCTCGGGCCTGGGTTCCGATCGCTCGCGCACTCTGTGAGAGCGCTGCCCTCAGGGCAGCTCATCAAACATGATGCTCGCAGAACCACAATCACTTTCATTAAACGCATCGGGCTGACGTAATCATGGATATTCCAAATTACAACTGGTTTTGCTGTGAAATTCAATCCTTGCCCGACAGTCCGTCACACCACGTGATCGGATTGCTTTTTTTGTTATTAATTAAAACACAAGATGATTAAAAAAACAAACGTCACAAATGAAGGTGAAAACACGAGGTAAGGCCTGTCACATTTGGCTCGGCGGCCGGAGGGTCTACAAAATGTACGGGCACTAGCAATTATAAAGCGGCCGCAGTATTTCCACGGTCACACAATGTAGCAGGCACATGTGTTTTTAGCAGCGTCTCACGTCGCGAACGCTGCTCATAGAGAGCTCGGAGTTCTTCTTGTTCTTCTTGTTCTTCTTGTTCTTGTTCTTCTTCTTCTTGTTCTTCTTCTTCTTGTTCTTCTTGTTCTTCTTGTTCTTCTTCTTCTTGTTCTTCTTCTTCTTGTTCTTCTTCTTCTTCTTCTTGTTCTTCTTCTTCTTGTTCTTCTTGTTCTTCTTCTTCTTCTTCTTCTTCTTCTTCTTCTTCTTCTTCTTCTTCTTCTTCTTCTTCTTCTTCTTCTTCTTCTTCTTCTTCTTCTTCTTCTTCTTCTTCTTCTTCTTCTTCTTCTTCTTCTTCTTCTTCTTCTTCTTCTTCTTCTTCAGACAAAACCTTAATCTCTCGGACTCGGTTATTGTATATACAAGATCTGGATCGCCTTAAATACTGAGCATATGTACACATCCTCACATAGACGGTGCCTTTTGAGAGCGTCTATCATGAACTTTTAAATATATTCGGACATTTGCTTTAAAGTTTCGAAAAGTTGATGTTACTATTTAAAGATTATTCCATTTATCGTATTGTAATTTCGTAAATACATTATATATTTCGTAAATACACGATATATCGTAAATACTTAAATACATTATGACGGGTTTCGCTATTGGCTTAATGAAGGCACGTGACGAAATATCGGAAGTTGTTGTTGTTGTTGTTGTTTTTTTTTAATTTAATATTTTTTCTTTAGCCCACAAAACTTTTAGTTTTTGGATGCTGCTCTTGGACACATTTGTCCTTGTTATTTTTCGGGTAGCCGCACGGCGTATTTATAAATTGTGGAGACCGAAAACATGGGTGTGCCGTACGGTCTTTGATTTTATGTCGCACGGTGACCTTAGGGCGTTCCTGCGGCAGCCATAGAATTTTGAAGGCAGACGCAAGGTGCCCGCAAGGCGACCGCAGGGGGGCCCTAAGCCGAACGTGCGGCCAGACGGACGGTAACGAATGGGTTAATTTTTATTATTATTATTATTATTTTTTTTACCAGTTCTTTTGTTTCGGCTTGTCGAATTTCTACGGCGAACGTAGAAATGAAAAAAGTTATAACTCCGCATTATAATTCCACTGCGACCTTACGACCTGTAAAATATAGCCAGCCATACGGCATAGGGCCACCCTGAGGCCACCTCAGTTTCTCTGCGGCCGCCGCACGTTTCTGTCAATTCAGAGGGCGTACGACCGCCGTATCCTCACCGTAGAGCAAATGTTACCGAGGCCTAAAGTATCGATCGACACACGAGAGCTGCTTTCACGAGTAATTCCACCGACGAACTGAATGAACAAAGCGCGAAGATGCGGCTCGAACAGGTGGGGGAGACACGTGAACAAACATGAACGCTACGTTGTGTTCGGTTTTTTAAAATGTATTAGGATTTAGGGCAAAATTTTCTCGAAAATTTTTTTCGGATTCCAATTTGTTCAAACAATGGGGCGTTCGGATTCTGGGGGCACCACGGTATATTATAGTTATAGTATATTCAGTTATATATACTGGTATATTTTTATTTCAGTAAAAAAAAGAACTGGTATATATACCCACTCATTACCGTCCGTCTGGCCGCACGTTCGCCTTAGGGCCCCCCTGTGGTCCCCCTGTGGTCCCCCTGCGGTCCCCCTGTGGGCACCTTGCGTCTGCCTTGAAAATTCTATGGCCACCATAGCGACGCCCGAGGGTCACCGTGCGACATCAAATCAAAGACCGTACGGCACCCCCACGTTTTTCGGTCTCCACAATTTATAAATAAATACGCCGTGCGGCTCCCCGAAAATTAAAAACATATGTGACTGCTACATTGTGTGACCATGGAAATACTGCGCCGCCTTATAATTGCTAATGTCCGCAGATTTTGGAGACCCCACGGCCGCCGTGGCAAATGTGACCTAGGCCTTAAAGACACTTTTGACACTTTGGACCCCCTATCGACCCCATATAGATTATTTCGACCCTTTGGAATTTCAATACCACTAAAACCCTTAAAAACCCTAGACACTTTGGAACCTCAACACCCATAAGACCCTGAAGACCCTTTTATATCACCTAATGCAGCCTGACTATGCCCACCCTCCATCAGGAGATGAGAGTCTGTCAAACTTGGGACTATTCATTGATTTTTCTATGACAGCAGGAACCATTTATAATGAAGTGGTGCACGTACATGTGATGCTCCTTTCTTCCAGCACCTGTTATTTTGATATGTTGTTTGTTTGTTTGAAGCATACACTAACAAGCAATCTCGGTACATTTAGATGATTGACTTTAAAAGCTCTGGATTGATAAGAACACGCAAAATGAAGTGCTTGGTCTCAAATCATGTTGAGACGTGGACTTGTCATACCTCATTCGTCAGTACTCGAGTCACGATTAGAAAACAGGTTAATTTTTTTTTAACAATACATTGAATATTTTCTGCTCAAACCTATTGCTGAATCTGAATGCTCGAACATTGCGAAAGCCTCTGGGGAAAAAACGCTTTATTTTATTTTTCAAAAGGAAAGCTGATATGAGGTTCCATGAATTCTGATGAATGCTTCAGATGTATCACATCATTATGCTGCACATCCATGTGAACAGTGATCAAAATTGGATTGGGTTATGCTGCTGCAAACACAATTCGTGAAAGGACGACTTGGTGTCATCTGAAGAATTTCGTTTTTTCAATGAAAGAACACTTTATATTTAAACTTGATACTTAACCCAGAGGCTGACAGGATGGCCTAAAGGTATGCACACTTGCTTATAAGCTGTCTAGCCTGGGTTTGAATCCCGACCAAGCTATAAACTGTTATCTCGGTGTTTCATAGGCAGGCTGTTTCATCAATGTGTGTACCATCCCTCGGATGGACGTTAAACTGGGTGTCCCGTCTGCTGGAATTAATTGGTGGACGTTAAGGATCCCACGGTGTCATTCGCAAAGGGTAGGAGAGGAATTGCTGGCACCCTTCACAGATTCCAAATTCCTGCTCTAACCTACTTTTAGGAAGGCAACTGCGAACCACCTAGCGTAAACCCTGCCAAGAAACTGCTTTGGCAGTACTGGACTGGCCTTGAGGCAGAACACCAGAATATGAATACTCAACCCAGTAATATATTTAGAACAATCGATACCAGGAAGATTCTCCAGGAAAAAAAAACAACAAAACGATGTGGATGGCATTGAAGCATCCAAGTTATGACGATCCATGTCCAAATCTAAGATATCTAGGTTGAGAACAGGTCGAGTTTTAAAAAGCATTTCATTTCTGTGAGATGTAATTTCACAGGGATATCCACAAACGAATGTACAAACATCTCGAGTACTTACGACTTGCCCATTGTTTTCTTTGCTTGCATTTCCTGCTCTACCTCCAAGCATCTGCCCATTCTTTCTTTCATGTTCTTATGAATTTCTGTTCTTCTTCCTCATAGATTATCCTTTTTTTATCAACCATGGCATGTGGGTAGCAATTCTTCTCGTATGCCATTGCATACCCTTCCTAATTTGTCCTGAGAAAGTTGTGGGCTGAGCATTCTCTTTAATCCACTGATGCGAGGGGTTCCCAGGACTCCATTTTGATCCTCACTGGCATCGACCATTGAGATGAGAGGTGTGGTTGGAATGACTTAACTGAGTTACTGCATTACATTCCATGACTTGGGTATGCACCTCAGCCACAGGTTCCCAATAACACAGAGCGTTAATGTCTACGTGCATGCACCTTTATACTTCACAATGCTTCAACATTATCTTTACCTATTCATGTAACCCAGGTTATAACCATAAAAAATCCTTGGGTATAACAAATCAAAAGAAACAAATGTTGATCTTTCTTGCCTTATTTCACAGCCAAATACTTTTTGAATTAACCATTCCTACCAAAGTGACCTCTCTGAATCCCTGGACAACATTCCCTGGCTTTACCCCTCTGATGATTCCACCTTGTACTGAATGGTTCCTCCTTCCAACAGAATCCAACACGTTACCTTGAATAAAAATGAGTAGTTGGGCCCCCACATGGAAGTTGGCCTTTAAATCAAGGTAAGGCTTGCACACCTTGTCTCTAATATTGTCCCTCGATGATGATCCTTATGCTAATCCTGATGTCTAATTTATACAATCAACCTTTGGGAAGAAGTTCAGTTTCTTGAACTGGTAACCTTTACGTTTAGTCTCATGAGTTAAAGTGGACAGACCATATTTTCAAACTCTCTCCGAAGCCGGCTACAGACTAGATCGTTCTATATCGGACCAAATTCTTCCTTGGCCCAGAAGAACTCCAAACAAGGAGCTAACACTCGAGATCCCCAGCCTTTTGGTTGTTATGAGAAATAAATCTGCGTAATATGAAAGCTAAATGTTGAACGATTTTTGAAATATTGCATGCACAAAAGTACATGGACGGATGATTGGTCGGTCGGTCCGAGGTCATTTTAGAGCTCCCTTTCTCTGACCTTGTCGGAGGGGCAGGGGATAAAAAGCTCGCTTGCTGGTGCAGTGGGTCAAGCCTTGTTGCATTGCCCTCACTGGTGTTGGTTTGATTCCCACGCTTGTTCACGGAAGAAACTTTCTCACCCTGCTTACAGAGAACAAATTTTCCCAGAGCTGGTTTCTTAGCCACTGATGAACGATTTAGTTAAAATTATGGACCGAATAATTTGGCAGCAAATCATAGTACAGATAGTTAAATGGAAAATCATAGTGCACCTCCAAAATCTGGTTATGGACTATGGTGGAGCAGCAAATAAGCCATTAACGGAACGATTGCTTTATTCTGAGTTACTTTACCTGCTTAAGATGGTTTGGTTAATTGCACCACTCGATGTGTAGCAGAACCTTGTTAAAAGGAACCATATTTCAGATGTTTTGCTGAAATAATTGCAATTCCCATATATTTATTTTCCTATTTTTAGCTCGTCTATGATGGAGTCCCGATCGAACGTTTTGAAACTCGGCGTGATGATTTATCATGTAAATGCACAAAAAAGTAATGCAGCCCTTTTTAAAATTTCCATCCAGGTGGTGAGATAATTAGGCGAGCTAATTAACTCAAAATGTAATCGATGTTTGCACGTCCATCACTTATCGTGAGATTCTATAATCATGTTTCCTTGTTAGTTAAATTGACCTCTTGATCATCTTGATTTAATTTGACCTTTTAATGTCATTAACGCCCTCTTGCCTTGAAGATGGGGGAGGGGAGGGCAGAGTTGGGGAGGGGTTAGGGCAGAGAGGGGATAGTTCCTTTCATCCTTTTACTCTTTTAGTCCTTTTAAGATCCTTTTGACACTATGGACCCTTCTAGAACCCTGATAACCTTTAGAACTCTCAGACCATTTAGAACCCTTAGATCCTTTGGAACCCTAAGATCGTTGAGAGCCCTGAGACCCTTTACAACCCTTAAGACCCCTAGACCCTTTAATACCCTGAGACCCTTTAAGACCCCTGAGACCCTTTAACACCCCTAAGACCCTCTCTATCACCTAATACAGCTTGATTACGACCATCGCCCATTGGGAGACAAGCATCTGTCCCAATTGTGACTACGCATATATTTTCCACCCACACGTAATTAGCACTGTTCAGGCCAAACACTACCCACTCTGTGACAAGTCTTTAAGAATGTTTCAGCATTTTGATGGAATCTGATGGACCACAGTGTTCATGAGGTTTGACATCATTGATCAAAATAGTCAAATTTGTTTGCAGTCATTCTTGGCCTTGATTGGCTTGGTACTTTTTCTGGCATTTAGTTTTGCATCATGCAAAGTTGCCAGTGTGATCCTGTGAAGATCATTGGTCTAATGCTGCTGAGGTGTAAATAATACAGTTCAAACGTTTCTTCGTGATATCACTCTGGCTAGTGCTCCAGTACCATCGGCACGGCATGCACTGTTGGTACGTGCTCTCAACTACACTCGAACCATCCATCCATCTATTGGGACCATACTCGATGCAGAGCGTTGGTGCTGCCTAAGCAGTATCCTGGGCTATTGGGCACAATCCTGGATGGGTCGTCACTCTGACACATGATACTCGAATGGCTCAATCATCCCAGCAAGCTGGCACTCATTTTGCCGACCTTGGAGGGAGGCCAGGCTGAGTTAACCCCACCTGGTATTAATTCAACAACTGAGCAGGATTTGAACTCGGGACTCTCGGATCCAAAGCACTCGAACCATCCACACCAAAAATTCCGTGTTTCTGCCTTCCATGATCATCTTCCTCTTTTGCTTCTATCATGTTATGCATTTGCAGAACACATTATGCAAACACGACAAAATACTTTGGGGAAGTGTCCCACAATGACCGACATTGTTGCATAAGTTGTGAAAAGTTTTTTTTTATTTGAATTATTAGCTTTATGCCTTTGGCTCTGACAAATTTCATATTTTGCTCAGACAGGTGTGACCTTGAGGGTTGATCGTTGTGAGCTGGCTTGATGTCAAATCCCCACTTTTTGGAGGGGAGGGGTGGGGGCAGCATATCGATTGTCCACCCCACTTTTTGTCATCGAAAAACTAAAATTGTGTACACTCTCAAAGGATTACACAGCATTTTTCTTGCAATTGTTTTAATACATTAAATGAAAAGTTTGAATGAGTGATGAATTAGTTAGTGAGTGGAATATTAAGAGATTTTTGGGGGAACATTGTCTCCCTATATGCCTGGTGTTGGCTTAATGGTTCAGGGTGGTTGGCTTGGGATCTTGAGATCCTGAGTTCAAATCCCCCTTGCATTTGAATTAATACCAGGTGGGATTGACTCTGCCTGTCATCCTTCCGAAGTCAGCAAAATGAGTGCCAGCTTGCTGGTATCCTGTGTCGGAGTGGTGACCTGTCCAGGATTGTACCCAATAGCCCAGGAGACTGCTTAGGTAGCACCAATGCTCTGCACAGAGTATGGTCCCAATGGATGGATGCATTGTCTACCTGAATGTCATATGGCCTGAACGTTATTAGTTATATTTGACCGCAACGGCTCCACATCACGTCGTGCTCCTTAGCATGCGTGCACCGACACTTGAGAGCGCTAGTTGACAACATTTGAGAACACTCGAGAGCTTGTCCAGTTTCGTCATCATCATTGACATCATCAAACTAAAATACACAAATTGGTGTCTGTCTTTGGTCGATGCATTTCATCTCGAGTTACCCAATCTTAATCAAAGTTATCAGGGGTACTAAGGGTAGGTCATAGCTCATAAGCCAAACGTTGTAGCTACTTCCCTCCCCCTCCCTCACCCCAGGGGTGTTTCAAAGGGGGAGATGCAAATTCTCGATGCAAATCTGTACCATGTAGTGCCGCTCCTGTTGGGAGAACGCATTATGACAGGTCTTCCATCCCGATCGTGTTTACCTTACCTTTACATTTTCAGACATTAGTTTCACAGTCTATTATGCTCTTTTAGGCTCGACTGCAAAAAAATCCAGAGGAATTCCGATGCTTTATTTGCTTTTTCCTTTTTTGGAAAAACGTGAACTGCTTGGATTGTCCTTTGTGATGTACAACTGCTGTTATCACCACTTGCTCACTCAATTGGATTTTTAGGTCACTTGAATCTTGTTACTCTTCTGTTCTTGCCGACTTCGATTTTTTTTTGTTTTGTTCCTGTTCCTTTAATGTTTTTGGACTGTAGGGTACACAAAATAAAGTTGACCCCCCCCCCTTCCATCCCCAAAAAAATCTTCTCAGAAAATGTAGCACAAAGTGGCCATCAAGTGCTCAGAATCCAGAATCCTAAATCCTCACTCGAGAATGTAGAAAAATTTCTGCCTGGCCTTGACCTTGCTTTGTTGATGGTCTCAAATGGCATCAGTGCCTATGTTCTCAAAGCCTGCTATGCTGTTCTTGCTTCCCCTCTATCTGCCCCATTCAGTCTGTCCTCCTTTGTCTGTCTTACATCGGCTTGGAAGTCACAAAACCTCACTCACATCTACAAGAAGGGTGCAAAAACAGACCATATCACCTCTTGGCTGATGAGATTGCCTCCAATTACTAGCAAAGTTATGGAATCCATCATTGCGTCTGATGTGAAGTCTTTCTGGTTCTCAAATAGCCTGATCTCTTACCTTCAATTTAGATTCCATATTGGTAACTCAACTCTGGACATGCTTCTGCTACTCTCTCAACAATGGTTGGAGACCAGGATGTGCAAATTCTTCCATAATACCCCCCCCTCCTTTCTTCTGGTTAAACCTACAAAATCCAGGCTCACTGCACATTTAACTCTTTTATTCTTTGCTTCTCCTGTCTATGGAACCACCTTCCACAGGCTGTTGTATCTTACTCTTTCTTCCAGAACTACAAGCATGCAGTGCACTCGTGTCATCCCCAATACTGTTCCATGATCTTTCTTACCCCCATTAATCTTTCCAAACCCTATCATCTCACAAACCCATTTTTGTGTTTCCTCCCCTCTGCCCTTTCCTTTTATCCATCCTTTTATCCATTTAGTTCATTCCCTTGATGTTTGTTATGCTGTCAGATCTACCTTGCTCTTCCATGAGCCTCACTCACGTAAAGAAAGACACAAAACAGAAAAACAACAACATTCAGGTAAGTTCATGAAGGGTTAATCCGTCGAATAAGACGCCCTATTTCTGATGAGTAGATCGAGATGTGTCCCAATTGATAGTAAAACACATTGTGTCATCCTTCAGCGATTTATTCTTTTCTCCGTTTGCATCACATGGCTGTTGGTTACATTATTTTGGAGGGTGCAGTCATGCGGTGTCATGTGTCACCCACTGCCACACTTTCTGTTAATCTGGGCAGACAGAGTATTATCCCACCGGGGCCTCCTATTTCACAAATGGCATCCTGGGATCTTAAATGCTGACCAGAGAATGCTATCAGATGGGACAGCTAAGTTAATATCCCCCACCACATTGATGCAAGCAACCACCTGCCTGTGAAGTAACCAGAATGCCAGTTTATTCTCAGACCGAAGACAAAGGTGAATATGATTACTATGATTCCTTCTGTCAGCTTTCCATCATTGTAAATGTCCAGTATTAGTCAGAGGTCATCCTTAATGATCTCCTCCAGGTGTTTGTTCCAGTGGAGAATAAAAAGAAATGTCCAGACATGTTGTTGTTAGCAATTTAAAATTGCAGGAACACATGCCGCTGCATGGAAAGGCCCAGTGAATCAGGGAGGAGAGCACGTGACTATCAATCCACGTATGCTGGACCCCAGTGCAAGTGTGAATATTTGTGGTTTGTATTCATTCATATACACTATACAGTCATCATTTATGAAACTGCAATTGCTCTTTGGTTTATAATGATTGATGAACTCATCAGGATGTTGATTTGAGGGATGCTAACCGCCATGAGAAGGAAGAGAAAGCTGACGTTTCGGGCATTAACCCTTCGTTGGAGCAAAATGTTTTCGTTCCGATGAAGGGTTCATGGCTGAAATGCCAACTTCTCCTTCCTTTTCGATCAACGGCCTGTTGATTTCATCCATTGTTGTACCTGTCCGCCGAAGCAGATCGACACTAGCCTTCACGAGCAGATCTCTTTGTTTTCGGTTTGGCACATTGACTAAACAGCTCGGTTTGTTTGTGAAAGCAGCTTCGGCATTTTTCTTCGGGATGTTTTTCTTCTTCCTGCAGGCTCTAAAGATGGCTTTATGTGTGTAAAACTATCTACACCATTATTCAAGCTTGAAAACTTGCTCGTATGTTCGCATAATGTTCACAAATGACTAGGAATTAACAATGTTGCCATTTAAAATAGGCCCATCTTTGCACTCAGTTGGAGTGTCCTATTTGTTTCGAAGTCAAACTGTTTTTAATTGGCTGCGACTCGAATATAGGCCAACATTGATTAATCTTCAGAACTAGGCCTCAGATTCTTTGTGTGGGTGCACTTTCACACAATTACGGATGTTTTGTATCGATTTTTCACATGGTTGACTCCCTTCACCATTGGATAGATAATTTCTTCTGATCTGCTGCTGTCATGTCCACTTGGTTGATGATTTAATCCTGTCGTTCGACTTTGATAGTGCTTTACCTTCAAACTGTTGTGGAATAAGATGACCCTGCCGGGAGATGTGGGGCAACCCCTCTCCCTCCCCCCCCCATTGCAACTCCCCTCTCCCCCCTTATCATTTACAAGGATTTACAAGGAATTAAGGTGCAGAAGGAAGCCATTCGGCCCATCGTGCCTACACCACACCAATACCAGATTTAATCAATCCGTTGATACCCCTTCCCTTCGTGTGCAGCCTTTTTGGCTGCTGCACTGGTACTCATTTCGCCGACCTCAGAAGGATGACAGGCTGAGTCAACCCCCTGGTGTTAATTCAGCTGGCACGGGACTTGAACTCAAGACCCTAGGATCCCAAGCCACCACCCTAACCACTAAGCCAACACCAGGTACGAATCGTCCTTGATTTTTATGCCCGAATTATTATTGTCCTTGATTTTTTTTGGTCATTATACTGAACATTTTTAAATTCAAAATTGACCACTGCATCTTCAGCCAGAGAGTGCTATGGATTCCCTGAAGTTGAAACCAGGACCGTGGAGGTTGTCCAAGGAATTTTAGGTGTGGCCAGGGTGTGGGGGGGGGTGATTCTTGTCCCACCTTGCGTGACTGCCAGGTTATCAACAAAGGTGTACAAGGCGGGAGGGGTGGGTCAGGGAGAAGGGGGAAAATGCCACCCCCCCCGAAAAGCCGGCATCGCTTTTATAATTCGGGCATAAAAATATCAGGATGACAAAATATCATGAGATGATAAAATATTGCAAGACGATAGAATGATTTCAGCCTCTGACGTGAATTGTTATATATTTGACAATTTTTGCATTTATCAATCGTAATCTTTTTGGGGTTAAAGTAATCGTAAAAATATGATATATAATGAATTTATTATACATCTGGCAAGTAGCAGCTCTGCCTAACTCCCGAGGCTTTGCCTCTCCTCAATTACTTTGGAAATGACGTATTCTGTCCTTGAATGCGTGTTCTGGAATCACGCAAATGTAGAAATACAAATGGCTGATGTTTGGGCAATCGCTACCACATTAAAATGGGGGCACAGAAGCCCTGGTACAGAACAAGGCCCTGAGACCTCTGAATATCTGATCAAAAGGATTCTCAACAACTTGCTGTTCAGCTTTCTTGTTGCCGGATTATGTCGATGGAAGGTCGTATTACTTCTGCTGCCTCCCCCCCCATGATGCCCCCATCTCCTTCATGCAGCCTCCATCCCCTTCACACTGCTTTCACCCACCTCACACTGCCTTCCTCTCCCCTCGTGCTGCCTTCCCCTCCCTTCGCACTGCCTTCACCACCCCTCACATTGCCGTCCCCTCCTCTCGTGCTGCCTCCCCCACCCCTTGCACTGCCTTCCCCTCCCTTCATGCTGCTTTCCACTCCCCTTGTGCTGCCTTCCCTTCCCCTCCAATCTTGCTGCCTTCCCTTCCCTCCTCTCTTGCTGCATTCTCTTCCCCACTCCTCTTTCTGCCCTCCCTTCCCTCCCCTCCCCTCTTGCTGCCTTCATTTCTCTCTTCTCACACTGCTTTTGTTTCCCCTTCCCTCATGCTATCCTCCTCCCAAACCTCATCGACCACCATACAGCTCCACGGAAGTCGAGAGGAGGGGTGTTAAAGAATGTGCAAATTCGACAAATGAAAGCTTTTTTTTCACAGTCGGAAATGCTGCTCGGATCAATTCCACAATTCATCTCAGATCAAGAGATTCTGGAGCTTATCGTGTGTGTAGAAATGAAATCAAGGCACGAACACTGGCATAGCTTTTTCGACGATTGAAGGAAAACACCCTCCCTTCCCCTTCCCTCATGCTTACCTCTGTCCAAAGCCATCTGCCCTCCACCCCCCATAGTCATCTCTGGACAGTGTTTGAGCATTATTTAGTATGATCTGTTTGAATGTGCTGTGTTAAAGTACCCAATTTCATTCAATCCTGTACTTATGCTGGCGTAAGGTGACAACTGCCCCCCTTTCCTTCAAGTCAACTTATCAAAGACATGTACAGAACACCCCCTTCCCCACCCCACTATCCCTCTCCCCCCTTCCTCGCTCTCCCCTTCCCCTTCCTCGCTCCCCCTTCCTCGCTCCCCCTTCCTCGCTCCCCCTTCCTTGCTCCCCTTCCTTGCTCCCCCTTCCTTGCTCCCCTTCCTTGCTCCCCCTCCCTCGCTCCCCCTTCCTCGCTCCCCCTTCCTCGCTCCCCCTTCCTCGCTCCCCCTTCCTCGCTCCCCCTTCCTCGCTCCCCCTCCCTCGCTCCCCTTCCTCGCTCCCCCTTCCTCGCTCCCCCTTCCTCGCTCCCCTTCCTCGCTCCCCTTCCTCGCTCCCCTTCCTCGCTCCCCTTCCTCGCTCCCCTTCCTCGCTCTCCCTTCCTCGCTCCCCCTTCCTCGCTCTCCCCTCTTCCTCGCTACCCCCCTTCCTCGCTCTCCCCCTTCCTCGCTCTCCCCCTTCCTCGCTCTTCCCACGTTCCCCGCTCTTCTCTACTTCCTCGCTCTCCCCCTCTTCCCCACGTCCCCACCCCTTATTCGCTCTGTATTTGTCAGTATATCTTTAAATTTCAATGTGTCAGTTAGTCAGTCAATGTGTCACCTCCATAACTCCAAAACCAAGAAACCTATCAGCCCCAAACTTTGCATGCACACTCAGGGAACTCCACTGGAGTGCATGAATGAAAACTGGATGTTTAGATAAATGTAAACAACAACTTTGAAGATAATTTAAGGGGTGCTCATTGCAAAAAAACAAAATAAGCCTTCTACAGATGGCGGCGTGCCATCTTGGTCAGCCCACTTTCACTTCACTCCGGTCTTGAACCGCCATTTTGTTCAGCCTGCTCAACAATGCCTTCACTTGGAACAGGCTGCAATGGTTTCTTAACGATAAAGCGCTGAAATTTTTTTTTAACTTTCTTCACCCACATCATCGAATTCCTGATCTTCATACCTACAAATCGATGTATACCTCACTTTTGTAAGTGCTATAGTTTTCACATTAGGAGTTTGGACCAATTTTATGCTTTCTACGATGCGATTTTCCACAATGACCTCTCACAGCCTTATTTAAGTTTGTAATCGAAATATAATTTCTTTTTTGAGGATCGGATCTTGTGGAGGAAATAACTGTCGAAATCTGGAGTGAAATCTGAAAATGTTAAGAAACTAGCGATGTTTTTGTTTTTCTGCACGTGTCATTACCAATCAGCTTGCTATCACTTGCTCAGCTCAGTGTTCCTTATCAACCGTTTTATTGGAGTGCTTCTTTGAGTGTTTAAGCCACTTGGCAAGCGCTCTGCAAGCTGCTTGGTTCTTCGTTTGCAAACCATGGCGATACACAGGAAAAGTACCCACACTGTCACTGCACTGTCTGTCCCTCTGCTAAAGACAACCAAAAATACATCGATCGATGTACAAAGTTCAGGCCCCACTCACCTGTGTTTGGCCCCGTGGTGTTGTGCGGTGTCTTAGACGGTGCCTTGCTTGCTGAAAATGTGCAATTCTATTTTTACGCGATGTTTCCTC
>NC_140976.1:52341393-52343893 GCF_056783735.1 Eptatretus burgeri | reverse complement strand
GCGTAACATGATCTCCTTACCTGACTTTGTTTTTGCCTTCGATTTCCCCAGATCTGAAAATGTTTTCAGCTTCAATGCCTTGAGGGGTGCAAAGAAATCTTCTGACAGATTTATCAGACGGTTGTCAACGAATTCGTACATGCTCCTCTCTCCAATCTCACTGGCTGACATCAGGTCATGTTTGACCTCACTGATGGTCACAACACCTGAACTGATGCTCGTCAGTTCTGTAAGGTGGGAATCAAAGGGGTTATGCAAAGACCCGATAACTGACACGATATTTGCGATGGACTTTTCGTCGGCGATAATTCTGCTATGGCCAAGTTCCTTCCTGACCTGATGGTCTCGAGAAGTATCAGTCATAGCTTCGCTTTGGCGGACAATGGCCACCCGATCATTTTGGCTCAGGATCCATCTTTGGACAGCACCACGATTCAAGGTAATTCCTCTCAACCCCCCTGGTGTTTTTGAATCTCTGTTCAGAGTTTGCTCGATTGCCTGGTCACAAGCAATTGACGAGAACCCTGTGCCTGTCCACTGAACGGTCCATGTGACCACGCGAGGTCATAGATTCGTGAACCTCGGAATGAGTTAGGGAGAGAGTGACCATCTCCAGCCAATAAGCAGGCAGGTATCGAGCATCATTAAATCGATCATACGAGAAAAACCAAGGGAGCATGTGCTGTATAGCAGACACATGAAGATTCCAGTCGGACTCACGAGTTCCCGTGATGAATAATAACAGTAGCTGGACCATCTCGATGTACGACGACCAAAATGCAAACGTGGGATTCTCTTCACCTTGCCGCTGAACAAACGAATCGTAGGCAGATAACAATGTGGTGAACGCATCATCAGATGACAGGCCGAGAAATTCCTCACTGGGATAGACATCAACAAGGTCGCCCACGATTGCGAGAGCGCGTTGCTCTTCATCCTCCGACAAGGATTCGAGGAAATCGAGGAAATTGTGGGATCTCATGCTTCTATTATAGTGATGACCGCTATTTCGCCATTGATGGATCCCTCAGCTACAACTTCTGATTCGATCAGTATGTCTTTCATTCCGGCATCTGCAAATCGTTTTCCGATAATGGCTAGAAAGGCCATTGCTGTGTGGAATTCTCCAAGCCGGACTATAAAGCGATTGGTCAAGGCTTCGTCTTTCCACCTGATCTGCTGGACCTTTGAATAAATGGCCTGGTCAAAAATGAGGATCATTTGCGGTAAATCCTGTTGATCGGACATTTCTCGACTCTTATTTAGAATTTCATTTACGATTGACATTTCGGTAGGCGAGGATTCTATGACAGGTTGGTAATAGATGGTTGAATTTTCCAACGTTTCGTTCGTATGAAGCTCAAGATGGAAGGCCGTCCATCCAGGAATTGTGGAAAGCATGTCAGCAACTACCTTGGTCATACCGTATTCCACTTCGATGAGAGCGGCTGCCTTCAGAGTTCTTTTGTAGCGGTCCTTACGAATTAGTGCGCCCGCTTCCTGAGGAATATGGAGGGGCCCCTGTTTTTTCTGAAGATGATAATCGTCAATTTGACTGATGGAAGGCTTCAGCGACCGTAAGCCTTTCTTCAACGATTTCCTTCTAGAATGACTGGTGGCCTCACCAACCCACGCTTGTACCATTATACCATTGGTATGATGGGTAGTACTTCACCCGGAAAGTGTCTCTTCCCCGAAATCAATGTTGTCCCATACAAGAATAGTGGGCATGCTCTTTGCAAAGCTATGAGGAACAGAGTCATGTTCATTCACCAGTCGAAGTTCTGCCAGACTAGTTTCTAACCCAATGATTGTATCAACTGAAGCACTATGCCCGAGCTTATTGATGATAGACAGTAATCGAGACGAACCAGTCAAATGACGAACGGTCATGCCGAGTGCGAGGGATTTGGGTGTCCGTGTCCGGCCCTTCGAAGCCAGGTAAATGATATCCTGGCAGATTGATGTCAATTTGACCTCAGCAGTATTGTCTACCTTAACATAATTTGTGGCGATGGGATCATTGGACACACCAACAATCCATGCAAGAAGGTTGTACAGTTCGATTGGAATAATACCTTTCGCAGAGGACAGCATCAGATCGTCGGCAGGAGGAGGCCATTGACAGTCCATCACAGTTGTTGGTTGTCGAATCGCATTCTTGATGATGAGCACCGCTTGATATAGAGTCCTCAGTTCATCTACTTCGGGTAAATGATGACGGTTTCTCGAGGGTTTGATCGACCAATGTGGAGTCTGCTTCAGAGGATGAATCGTCTGACTGCCCTGCGGATTCGTCCATGAGGCGATCCAAACCGTACCGGTCGAGAGAATGTCCACAAATACCAGCTGACTTTTGTTCTGCTTATTTGGCTGGTGGAATACAAGCTGTGGGTCGTCTTGCTGTAGCTTGAGCTTGAGCTTGTCCGACCTGTAGAAAACACTGAATACATTGACATGAAAGGGACATCAATTGGACCTACTTCTAAGCAATGATCGG
>NC_140976.1:52296393-52336393 GCF_056783735.1 Eptatretus burgeri | reverse complement strand
CGTTTTCCTGACGCTGATCCTGCTCACCAGATTCTCTCAGCGAGGGAGTCTCATGAGTGTAGGAGGCCAGTGGGCCGACCACGTTCCTCGTGGTTGCAGCAGGTTGACCATCATCTCAAGGAGATGGGGATGGGCCTGGAATCTGCCTGGGGGATGGCCAGACGGAGGCCCCTGGAGTACCAGCGGAAAGTGGTACTCAGTGACGCGCTGTTCTGGCACATGCTCCCATACCTGACCTGAACACTGAAAAAGCAGTAAAATGGCCGTAACTTGGGAACTGCTTGTCCGATCGATATCAAACCTCGAAAAGGCACATCTGCAGGGCCCCAGCAATATTCCTGGCAAGTTTCAATCATATCGGACCAGCGGTCGTCGAGAAACGGCGGTCGCAGACAGACACACACACACACACAGAGATTGCTGGAATTATAGATAGATGTACAGCAGGGGATAGCAAGGAATTTGTGGGGTGCGGCAAAAGGCAAGCAATCTTACAAAAGCAAACACAGAGCAGACTTATCCCGTTATAACTTCTACAATGCTAACTTGGACTAGGACAGGCACCATTACACACACACACACACACACACGCACACACACACACACACACACACACACACACACACACACACACACACACACACACACACACACACACACACACACACACACACACACACACACACACACACACACACACACACACACATACACACACACACACACACACACACGGAAGTTTTGATATCGCCCAGAGAGAGATAAAGCAGATGAGGATAAACGGCCTCCAATACGGAGCGCGGTTGGCAGACCAACGCATCCCAATATGCTTCGGGAGAGGAAGGAGGGAGGAATATATTTGGTGTCTAAGGTGTGCGAGCGAGAGGTGTGGTGTAGTGCAATAAGGTGGATGCGGTGTCGTGCCAGAAGAAAATGGGATTGGAGGTCAGTGATGATGCTCTTTTGTGTGTCCAAAGGAGAGAGGATGGATGGGTGGATAGAGAGAGAGAGAGAGAGAGAGAGAGAGAGAGAGAGAGAGAGAGAGAGAGAGAGAGAGAGAGAGAGAGAGAGAGAGAGAGAGAGAGAGAGAGAGAGAGAGAGAGAAGGAAGAAGAAGAAGAAGAAGAAGAAGAAGAAGATGCGTGAGGCGAAAGATCCCTAAACTAGCCGTGTATATGTCTGTTTGTGTAGCGTGCACCTCCTTGGGATGCTCCGTCTGAGCATTCCCACCTCAAGATGTGATGTGTTATCTCTGGCTTAGTCACTTTGCCGGGGCTCGTGGCGACGTGTGCTCTGCATAGGTCCTCAAGAAGAGGCACGTCCTCGCAATCGCACACCAACAGCAAGCGAAGAGCCAGCGAAGGGGAGGCAATGAAGAGCAGGCAACGGAGAGCCGAGAGGAGCAGAGAAAGGGGGGGGACGGCTCCACGCTCCACCTTTTATATGCCCCGGGCGAAGGGTGGGGTCATGACCCAAAAGCAATGTGCTGTGACCTGAATTCTGCTTCTCTCTTGGGCCACAGTAGCCCTAGCCACACCCTGCCAGGCTCTCATGGCTGGAAATGGTCTCGGTCACCCACCCGGCTCGACACAGCCCGGAGTTCCTGACTTAACATAGGGTATGAGCTTGTACCATGGCCCTGAACATGCTCCGAGTGCAGTATGAAGGCCGAATAGTAATGCACACTCGCCGCCCATGAGCCCCCTCTCATGAGCCAAAAAAAACACCTGGGCCCCATACCAAACTCCCGGATCACCCTTCCCGTGACCCCTCCTCACCGCTCCTGCCTTGCCAGGGTCCAGCTACTGGACGAGGGTCGTATCAATTCTGCGTGCCCACATGGGACATCCCCTGCAAGATACGGTCTAGTTATTTACATCGGTTGCTCCTCTGTATAGTGGCGAATTGTAACAATGCAGAGGTACGAGGAGGTATGGGAATATTTTTCCCGTGTGCGGGAGGTATTTGTGGTCAAAGTGGTAAGGTTTGGTGAGCGAGGTGTGAAGCAAGGTGAGATGCCGGATGGAAATTGGCGCGCAGATTTGAATGAAATAATGGTGTGCGATGCGCGTGTGCTTGTTGCATAGTATTTATGGTGGAGGGAGATTGGTGGTTCCAAGCCACGTGAGGCATCGTGGTGTGCTTAATATTCCATCGCATATTGAATGGTGTGTGCTTGCTTGCTTGATTTGTGCCATGGCTAAAAGGAAAGGGTTGGAGTAGAAATCAGAATAGTAGCTAGAGATAGTTAATTGACCAAACTATGAGACCCACTCAATGCACTTCGTCCTGTTAACCCACTGGATATGAGGGAAGGTCTAACTGAACAAAGACTAACGAAATAACTGTTTGGGGATCACTGTGTGTTGGATGCCATTGCTTTTAAAGAGGCATGCGGTTTTGTAGAACCGCAACAATATATAACAATATATAATAATATATAACAATATATAATAATATATATATATATATATATATATATATATATATATATATATATATATATATATATATATATATATATATATATATATATCTTCTTCTTCTTCCTTCGGCTGCTCCCGTTAGGGGTCGCCACAGCGGATCATCCGTGTGATCCGCATCGTGATTTGGCACGTTTTACGCCGGATGCCCTTCCTGACGCAACCCTGGTCGCCTCTTACGACACAGGGATATGGTACACCTATTTTAACCGGGGTATACACCGGCCCAGTACACTGGTACTCACTTCGCCGACCTCGGAAGGATGACAGGCTGAGTCAACCCCCTGGTGTATTAATTCAGTGGCTGAACGGGGCTTGAACTCAGGACCTTTTGGATCCCAAGCCGCTGCCCTAACCACTGCGCCAACACCAGGCATATATATATATATATATATATATATATATATATATATATATATATATATATATATATATATATATATATATATATATATATATATATATATATATATATATATATATATATATATATATATATATATATATATATATATATATATATATATATATATATATATATATATATATATATATATATATATATATATATATATATATATATATATATATATATATATATATATATATATATATATATATATATATATATATATATATATATATATATATATACACAGTATTTGTATATATTTGTATATGTGTATATGTCCTGTTCTACTGTATATGTGTATTGGTGTTTTACTTTGGAATGTTTGAGGCCTTAATAATATGTCAATAAGAAATCTAATTTGTATGAATCCCTAGAGTACATATTTTATTTGCTATAAACCTATTTCTTCTGTATTATAATCATTGCCTTCCTGTTCTTTTTATAATGTTCATTATTAAATTCACCTCCTCACTGGGAAGAACCACTGTTCGGGTTCCATCATTAATCAGGACCCTCGTGAGACGAGGTGCCAAGCACATTCAAATTTCAACCCGACCCTCTCACAGATATCATCACAACACTTGTACAATCACCCATACCCCATCTGCCGACCCTTCCTGCCAATATAAATGTACCCCTCCATCCCTCATGCTTCTAGCAACCTATAAAAACAAACAAATTTAAACGGATCTACTGTTTCTCCTGCCATGACCATTCCAGGGAGATTCTTACTTGCATTAACTACTGACCAAGCGTAATACCTTTGCCTTTCTACCATTTTAGCTCTCCTCTTTACTCTCAGGCTGTGGTCTTTGGTCCTGTTTACAGGAAACCTGTTGTGCGTTGCACTTCTTTAAAGATTTCAACAACGGGCGCTGAAAGGTCTTTGGTTAAAAACCCAGAGTTGACTCAATGCTCATGTATCATTGGCAATTACTTTTGCAACAAGCATTGCAATTGTAAATCCTCCCTCGGTTATTCGATTTTTTTCTAAACTTTGATGTTTTATGTATGATATGCCAGATTCAAAAGTGCAGATCATAAATTCAGAGCTTTCTCTACTGATATTGCTCCTATTGAAATTGCTTGAAATCCTATGGGAATAGTGGGAAGGGAGGGTCTCCCAAGGAATGGACTGTGGGTGAAGGGGTGCAGTGATATCACTCTGCATCTGGAAAGCAGAGCGCCAGCCTCAGTAATTGCATTGCGATGAGGTGCTGCAAGCTGCATGCCAATGAACCTCACCGCGTCATGGCAACATGGTGCCCTCAAACAAGTCAAACTACCACAGCATCGTTCTGGCAGTGTTTTCACCCCACAAGAAGCAATAATGTGCACTGTGCCGTACACTCGATGAGCGCTATATTGAATTCTTCATGCATGGAATTGCACACAAACTGCAGGAATAATTGGTGAAGATAATTTCTCATTTTTCAGGAGTCACATATATTTTTGTTGCATCTACTTTTGGTGCATGCTGCAAATTCGAACCACATGTTATTATTCCGTTGAGTACATCAGCAACACCTAAGCATTTGGTGGGGCCTGGGTGGTTATTATTTTATTTAAATAGTTTTATTGCTTGTGCGATGAACTTTCTAGACCCGATTGATGCATGAATAATTTACTATCATTTATTCCACAAAGCAGTAATGCCAAAAGGTTCTTTACACCATGGAGTTTCTGTGATGTATGTAGTGACTTGCTTCTGTAAGCTTCCACAACTGACGGCATGTCGGTTTCAAAAGCATGTTTGCAACTCCAGACGAGGCTCGTGCAAACTGACGGGGTTGCCTTCTGACCACTGATTTTGTGCTGTAATCAATTTTGGGCTCCATTCCAATGTGTCCCTTTAATTGTGTGTAAGAATTGTGATGGATTTTTTTTCCTGTAATGTTAGTGTCATAGAGTCTTGGGTTGAACAAGCTGGTCTTTTCCAGTTGTCGTTGTCAGTGCAGCGATTAGTTTCCTCTAAAGCAGTTTCACCTTTGAAGGATTACGTCTGCTTTTTCGGCCAATCGTGATAAAAAATTTGGAGGTCGGGGGGGGGGGGGGAGTTGGGTGAGTAATTGGCCATTCATTCTGAGCAGGGGCAATGAGGAACTGTTGAGAAATAAACACCCTTAAAAAAATCTTAAAGATCAGATAAACCTCATAAGAAATGGCCTAAAATTCCTGAAATTTTTCATTTTGGTTGGCGTGTGGTGTTATCGGCATCTTTGTCTCTTGATGCAGCCAACCGAGGTTCAAATCTCATATGCCATGTGTGTTTGTCCATTGCCTACTAATGTCTTTGTAATTCATGATAAAGTAGATGTATTATCTTGTCTTTCTCCTCCAACGAGCCCTACATCAATGTGAAGTGGAATTACAAAAAAATTGTGTTCGAAGGTGAAAATATTTTACTACAAAGAGGAATCCAAAGGTGGAAATGTGAGTCATCATCCTCCTCATTCAGAGGATTTAATTGGGACGTCATCTCTGTTCGGCAGTTTGTGCATTTGAAAGCCTGACTTGTGGTTACGGTTGAAGCTGCTTGATTGAAATGATCAAATCGTTTTGAAATGGTATATGATCATAAACGAATTTTTCACATTACTTACAGCGACGTGCAGCTGTGATGTTCTTGTTGCAAAGAGCAGTGTTCGTCTTCGTGTTTAAACTGTTAGGTACCCATTGCCAATGATCTGCATCAACAGAGTTGCATGTACGTGCCTGTGATGTCATTATGTGCATTGTAGATGCAAATAAACGTCATTGAAATGGTGTTCCTAAAAATAATTTGCAGCATTGTATTGTATTGTGAATGTTGTATTTGCAGCATTGTGAATCGTGTTGTATCTCTGTTGTTGGTAAATGAGTGTCGGATTGATGTATTCTGCCAAAGACTTATCGGCTTCAATGCACCTAATGCCATCTGACATCTGAAGCTTAGCAGAGTCAATCCCGGTTAACTCTTGGATGGGAGACCTGCAGAGTAAGGTTGGGTGTTGTTGCTTGAGGGACTAGACTGTAGCTGCATTGGTCGTGAGTGAGCCTCTGAGCCGTCTGAGCATGGATTTGTTCAGTCGGGACGAATCTGGTTTGAAAATCCATCCTGGTGTGGTGCTTGCTGATACCTCTCTCAGTGTGCTGTTTGTTATCGTGAGAGGTAAAGACAACTCTCCTGTCGACATCAGGTTGTGGATGATAAAGGTGCACAGCGATGCTTAAACAGAGTAGGCCACATCAGGCTTGTACCCTGGATAAGTTCACTACCTAAATACTAAATTGGATATGCAAGTTATAAAGGGATGTTGATGTTAGATTGAGATAGTGAGAAGATAAGGAAAATGATGAAGATGATGAGCTTTGGACAAACCAAGTTTTTTTTATGGTCCAAATGCTGGCCACCTCTATCTCACTTTGGTTGTACTCTATAATAAATATCCTTGAATGTGCTGTTTGTGGAGCATTAAAATGACAAAAAATTATTGTTGCATGCTGTCTCGGAGTTGTGAATAATTTGTTCACTACAACCTGTAGTTGTGGACATGGTTAACCCTTATAATTGTACAAACCCACCGAAACAAGTTGTGTTCATCAATGTTTATTTTTGAATGGTGATGATGGCAGCTTTAATGAGTAGTGGTCATGTAGTTATTTATTTTCTATTATTTGCAGCAAATATGCTGATTTGAATGATAATTCACAAACATTTTACAAGTACAATAAAATGTATATACATATTTTCAAGTGTTTGTGTGTTTTTATATTTGTATGTTACTCTTTCACGGCTGAACCGTAGCACCTATAGGCCCCAAATTTTGGAAGTAGATACTTCAGAATCTGGGCAAGGTTTTAAGGTACTACACGTTGGCCTTGATATCTGTCTTGAGGCCACCAAAGGCCGCTATAAAGTGTATATTGGGATGTGGGGTCAGGCAGTGCTGCTGCAGGCCCGCAGGCAAAAGGAAACCACCACAAGGCCAATAACTTCATAGCTTTTCAATATCCCACATGTCCCAAAACCATTTCTGGGAAAAGCTAACCCAGCCAGGCAATGCCAGGTATCCCTCCCCCTCCCTCTCAGGCAGTGCCGGGTAGCCTCTCTAGTAACATTACAGACCCTCAGCATCAAAAAGCTACATATATCGAACAAACAGTTCGAGACTTCCGGTTCCGGTTTTGGAGCGGCAAGAGGTCTCCTTCGGGGCTCCCTGCTGACGTTCTCAAAGTTAAGTTTCCGGTGGTTATTTGTCCCGTTTTAACCATTTAATTTTCTCACCTACATGTTAATGTGTGTTCCTAGTTCAGTTTTGTTTCAAAAATCGTGCTATTTTGTGAGTATTTTTGTCGACGTTCTTACCTGGTGTTTGAGGCCGAGGCCTAGGCTTGAGGCCTACCGGTTCCACTCGGTGTTCGATTGTTTTTTTTTTTTTTGTTTGTTTGTTTTTTCTCCCCATTACCTTCAATTTCTATCCTAACCATTACCTTCAATTTTCATCCTCCCCACTTTCCAAACATCCCCCATTCTCCCAACTAATCTCTTTATCTCAAAAAAAAAAATATATATATATATATATATATATCTCCTTCTTCTTCTTTCGGCTGCTCCCGTTTGGGGTCGCCACAGCGGATCATCCGTATGATCCGCAAAGTGATTTGGCACATGTTTTACGCCGGATGCCCTTCCTGACGCAACCCTGGTCGCCTCTTACGACACAGGGATATGGTACACCTATTTTAACCGGGGTATACACCGGCCCAGTACACTGGTACTCATTTCGCCGACCTCGGAAGGATGACAGGCTGAGTCAACCCCCTGGTGTATTAATTCAGTGGCCCAATGGGGCTTGAACTCAGGACCTTTGGATCCCAAGCCGCTGCCCGAACCACTGCGCCAACACACCAGGATATATATATATATATATATATATATATATATATATATATATATATATATATATATATATATATATATACCCAACAACAACAACAACAACAACAACATGCTCACCTTCTCCCAATTATGCTTCTTCTTCTTCCTCTTAACTTCCTCTTCGTCTTCTTTCTCGATTTTTTTTTTTACACTTCCATGACCTAATCTGTTGAACTCTCTCAAACATTAATATTAACAACAAAAACGATCTTATAATTCTTCATCTTCCTCTCTCACACATGTGGTACTCTTTACTGTTTCACAATGCACTACTCTTCTGCTATTTTAACAGACTGCTCTCATTTCGAGCTCTCCTTCATTCCTTGCCTAAAAAATCGAACTATTACAGTGCTTCTTCTCTCCATGCTCTGAATTCGCCTTCATTGCATCCATCAAGAATTGTGTTAAATCGCATCTCTGACCTAAAACTTTTAAAAACCACAGTTTTCCATGGATGCTCGCTTTCCATAAACCATTCTTTTTTTCCAACTTCAGTGCCAACTCACCCCCCTCACCCCTCACTCTCACTCTCAAAGCAACCATCCCACTCTTCTCCCTCCAAGCCTCCCTCTCACCTCTCTCAAAAATTCCTCCCTCACCTTTCTCCCACCTTTCATCCCCCTCACTCTTCCTTCTCTAAGTTGCCCCCCTCTCATCCACCAACCTGCCTCCCTCCACTGCCCTCTCACCTCCATCTCTTCACTCCACCTCCTCAAATCCTCAACTGCCTTCTTCCTTGTCTCTTGTCCCCCTCTCCCCCAGCACCACAGAGCCTTTTCTCCTCCTCATTCGCCCCCCTCCCCTCGCTATTCTGCAATACCCCACACTCTTTCAGCAACCCTCCTTACCTCCCCCCCTCGTCCCTTGTCCTACCCTCCCCTCCCCCTCCACCTCCTGCACCCAAAGCCTCCTCCCCTACCTCTTCATTAAAAGTGTGGACCTCAAATATCCGGGGCCTTCGCTCAAACCTTTCAGATCTTTCCATACAGGTTGCCACTGACAAACCAGACATTATCTGCCTAACAGAAACTTTCCTCTCCCAAGACGTGTCTGACTCCCAAGTATGGGAGTTATGTTATGTTATGGGAGTTATGGGAGTCAGTATGGCACCTCAGCAAAAGCTTTCTGCGACTCATTGGGACTGACTCAATCGGTCAACTTCCCAACCCGGATCTCAACCAATGGTACTCCATCTCTTCTGGATCTGATTTTGACAAATTTCACTGACAATATCTGCTGCTCTTCCTTCGCTCCAATTGGTTCTTCTGACCACATCCTTGTTAAAGTGGACATCTCTCTGGCTGTTATCAGAGAACCACCTCACCGCCGTCGAGTCTGGCATTTCACTCAAGCCGACTGGCAGGGTCTCCGAGCAGCCATCAAACTTACAGACTGGTCTCCTATCACTACTTTCTCAAACATCAACTCATCCTGGGAATTCTTTCAAAGAAACTTGCTCTCCCTCATGCACAGATTTATCCCCTCTCGTGTTCAGTTGTCTTACCCTTCCTCCCGCCCTTGGTTTACTGAAGCTTGTGGCGAGGCAGTTGTCCTGAAACAACTTGCCTTTGCCTCATGGAAAGCAAACCCAACTGAGGGCAATCTCAGTTCTTTCCACAAAGCTCGGAACAAGTGTGTATCTACCCTCAGGAGAGCCAGAAAACAACATCTTTCTCATCTCAAGTCTGAACTCTCAAACCTCTCTCCCTCCTCAAAATCCTGGTGGCGTTTAATCAAATCTGTTTCTGGTGGATGTTCCCCCTCCATCCCCTCCCTTACCTCAAATGGCCGCACTGCTGATTCCACACGTGATAAAGCTGAATGTCTAAACTCGGTGTTTGCAGCTAAATCTTGTGTCCTAAACCCATCACTATCTCTACCCACTTTACCCAGTCGCACCCAACTGTCCCTGGACTCTGTATCCTTTTCTCCTGACAAGGTGGAGAGCTTGCTTTCAAACCTCGAGTCAGATTCTGCAACCGGTCCAGACGGCATCAGCCCACGTGTCCTCAAAGCCTGCTCTTCTGCTCTTGCGCACCCTCTCTCTGTTCTATTCACCCTCTCATTTGCCCAAGGTCATCTGCCATCTGCTTGGAAATCTGCTAACATCACTGCCCTGCATAAAAAAGGTGCAAAAACAGATCCCTGTAACTACAGACCAATCAGCCTTCTCCCAATCATCAGCAAGGTGATGGAATCCATCATCGCTTCAGACATGAAATCCTTCCTCTTCTCCAATGGCTTGATTTCCAATCATCAATTTGGTTTCAGACCAGGTCACTCTACCCTGGATATGCTGCTTCTGCTCTCCCATCAATGGATGGAGGTCCTCAATGCCAGACAGGAAATCCGAGCCGTATCCCTGGACATATCACGTACTTTTGACACAGTCTGGCACCTGCCCTACTCACCAAACTCTCTTCCCATGGTATTCAAGGCCATCTCCACTCATGGCTCGCAGACTTCCTCTCCTGTCGCAGTCAACGTGTGGCCCTAAATGGAGTTCTTTCATCCCCTCTTCCTGTGCAGGCTGGAGTTCCTCAAGGTAGCTTTCTGGGCCCTGTTCTTTTTCTGGTTTTCATCAATGATCTCTCGGACTCTCTGGAAAATCCTCTATTTCTCTTTGCCGACGACTCCACCCTCTGCCGTACCATCTGTCATCCCTCAGACCGGCAAGCAGCAGCTTCTTCGCTCACTGCAGATCTGGATAAAATCACAAACTGGTCCAACATGTGGAACATGTCTTTCAATCCAGACAAATCTCACACTCTCACTATGTCTCTTCGAAAGGACCGTTTACAAACCCCCCCCCATCCACTTTCTCAACAATCTTCTGGAAGAAGTCTTTTCTTTCAAGCTTCTGGGTCTCACTATCTGCCATGACCTTTCCTGGGAAAGTCACATTTCCAACCTCGCCTCAAAAGCCAGTCGCCGACTGGGAATCCTCCGTCGTGCAAAGTCCTTCCTCGGCCCTCTTGAGCTCCTGACCACTTACAAAGCTTTTGTCCGTAGCCTGATGGAGTACTGCTCTCCCCTCTGGGCTGGTGCTCCTGCCTCCCACCTTTCTCAGCTTCACGCTGTCGAAACCAGGGCATTTAAGATCATTGGCATCTCCCGCAATGAAGCTGAGTCTTTGGGCCTCTCACTCAATCACTGCAGGTTGGTCGGTGGTCTTTCTGTCTTCTACCGACTCCTCTCCAGCCTTGCCCCCCCTGCTCTCTCTGCGATTTGTCCCCACCACATTTCCACAGGGCGCTCAAGGTTCGCCAACAGCCCCCTTCTGGTAAAACTACCAAAATCACGAATCACTGCTCATCTTCACTCTTTCATTCCTCTTTTTCCCGCCTTTGGAATAAACTTCCTCACTCTATTCTTTCCCATTCTTCCCTCCAGGCTTTCAAAACAGCTGTTCACCACCACCTCTTATCTTCCCCCATCCAAATCCTCGATCTTTTCTACCCCCGATAATCCACCCAAGCCCACTTCCTTCAATTCTCCTGCTTTCCTTCCTGAAAGTCCCTGTAATGTCCATCTTCTCTTCGCCATGTTCCCCGTCCCATCCCCATCCCTCTCCCTTCCACAGTTCACCTAATGTGTCTGTTCCCCAATGTTTTGTCCCTTCCACTCCCGCCCCTCTTGTCTCATGCCTCCTTGCTGTGAGTTGTGTGTTAGCTCTCATACGAGCCTCGACCAAGGTATACAAAAAAAAAAAAAAAAACACTTACAAATGGAGCACCACGACACCAGTTGAGCATTTAAATTGCATCAGATGTGGAAATAAATGGGAATTGTTGATCCCAGCTTGCCGGATCAATGACAGAAGAGGCCATTTACATTTTTGCCGTCTCAAATCCCGTTCAGGCATGGGCAACTTGCTACTCTGTCTAATTAAGGAGTCTTCTACTGTGAATTTTTTTTCAGAAGACTTTCAATGAGTTAATGAATATTGAAAGAAATTATTTGATAAAATCACATATTGATTAGAATAATAGTCTGTTTTCATAGAAATATTATATATTATTGGTAAGAATGAATTTTCTGTTATCTGTATACATTGAATCTCATTTTCCTTCAAAAAAAAAATCATCTTTGAGTTGTGAAATTTGCAGGTGAACACTGTTTGGTAATATTGAGCCTTTCTCTTACAGGTATTTCTCTTTAATGGCTCCCCCAAAGGAAATCTACAAAAATAGATATAGGTTTTCATCGAGAGGGTAATCACCACTCAAAGAGAAAGAGCCAATAGAGTGAAAGAAACACACCAAAACCAAAACGCACACAAACACACCAAAACATCAAAACACACAAATATACCAAGAAATCAAAACACACACAAACACACCCAAACATCAAAAACACACAAATATACCAAGACATCAAAAAACACACAACCGTACTAAAACATCAAAACACACACAAACGTACCAAAACATCAAAACACACAAATGCACCAAAACATCAAAAACACAAACGTGCCAAAACGTCAAAAAACACACAAACATGCCAAAACATCAAAAAACATACAATATCAAAACATCAAAAACACACAAATGTACCAAGGCATCAAAACACACACAAACGTACCAAAACATCAAAAACCACAAACGTACCAAAACATCAAAAAGACAAACGTACCAAAACATCAAAAAACACATAAACGTACCAAAACATCAAAAATACAAACGTACCAAAACGACAAAGTACACACAAACACGCCAAAACAACAAAAACCACACAACTGTACCAAAACATCAAAAACACAAACATACCAAAATGTCAAAAAACACACAAACGTACCAAAACATCAAAAACCACACAAATGTACCAAAACATCAAAAACACAAACGTACCAAAACGTCAAAAAACACACAAACATACCAAAACATCAAAAAGACAAACTTACCAAAATATCCAAAAACACATAAACGTACCGAAACATCAAAACACACATAAACGTACCGAAACATCAAAACACACATAAACGTACCGAAACATCAAAACACACAAACGTACAAAAACATCAAAAAACACACAACCGTACTAAAACATTGAAACACACACAAACATACCAAAACATCAAAACACACACAAACATACCAAAACATCAAAAAACACACAAACGTACCAAAACATCAAAAACATAAACGTACCAAAACAAAAACACAAACGTACCAAAACATCAAAAAACACATGAACGTACCAAAACAAAAACACAAACGTACCAAAACATCAAAACACACAAACGTATCAAAACACACTAACACCAAAACATCAACACACAAACATCAAAACATCAACAAGGTTCCAATGTTATCTCAGTGTTTGTCTCCTGAGTATGTTTCACATTTTTTGTATCCAACCGACGATGGTAATCTCGCATCAAAACGCGAATATTCCATCAAAGCAAGTGTACTGAATATCAGTTTGTACGAAGCAAACCAACACTTAGTTTACACGAGACGCCCTGTTGACGCTTTTTTGGTGTTTGTGTGTGTGTTTTGGTTTTTGTGTGTGCATTTTGGTGTTTGTGTGTGTGTTTTGGTTTTTGTGTGTGCGTTTTGTTGCGTTTTGGTGTGTTTTGGTGTTTGTGTGTATTTTTTGTATTTTGGTATGTTTTGGTGTTTGTGTGTGTTTTGGTTTTTTTGTGTGTACTTTTTTGTGTTTTGGTGCATCTTGGTGTTTGTGTGTGTTTTGTTTTTTGTGTTTTGGTGCATCTTCATGTTTTGGTGCATGCGTTTTGGTGTTTGTGTGTGTGTTTTGGTTTTTGTGTGTACATTTTGGTGTGTTTTGGTGTTTGCGTGTGTATTTTTTGTATTTTGGTACGTTTTGGTGTTTGTGTGTGTGCCATTTGGTTTTTGTGTGTGCGTTTTGGTGTGTTTTGGTGTTTGTGTTTGTATTTTTGTGTTTTGGTGCTTTTTGGTGTTTGTGTGTGTGTTTTCGTTTTTGTGTGTGCGTTTTGTTGCGTTTTGGTGTGTTTTGGTGTTTGTGTGTGTATTTTTTTGTATTTTGGTATGTTTTGGTGTTTGTGTGTGTTTTGGTTTTTGTGTGTGTTTTGGTTCTTGTGTTTTAGTGCATTTGCGTGTTTTGGTTGGTGTGTTTTGGTGTTTGTGTGTGTTTTTTGTTGTTTGTGTGTCCCAGGCAAACCTCCGACAGTTTGCACGATAGTATATGAGAGTTGTATTGTCATATACTGCAGTAGTCTGCAGAGAATTACTCCAGGAAAGGAATGTTATTTTTGCCTGGGGTGTTTTGGTGTGTTTTGCTGTCTGGTGCTTTCTGTGTAGTCAATAAGAAGAGAAATAGCCAATGAAGTGTGAGATGGTGAGCAAAACTCTCTCTCTCTCTCTCTCCCTCTCTCTCTCTCTCTCTCTCTCTCTCTCTCTCTCTCTCTCTCTCTCTCTCTCTCTCTCTCTCTCTCTCTCTCTCTCTCTCTCTCTCTCTCTCTCTCTCTCTCTCTCTCTCTCTCATCATTCTCAAACTGCACGTGCAATGAACAAAGGGAGGTCACGTGGTCTTGGTAACAATCGAGCAGGAGAGCTCATTAAAATTTATGGAAACTTCACTCAAGAAAAGTACCACAGCACCCTTCAGATATAAGTAATACCTTCTTCACTCTATTTTTGGGGAGGGATTTGTACTGCAGCAAGATTGTTCTTCGTCATCCTCATTTCCCTTTCTTTTTGGTGAGGCCTAATGGTGCCAAGCTGCTGCTGCCCCACCTTTGGTACAACAATCCTCCACAGCCCTGTATCCCCATGTACTACTCCATCAACTTTCCCACCACTCCCATCTTACATCCCTGCTCACACAATGTTCCCATCTCAGCTGAGGTTGACCTCTTTTCCTCACAACTTGCTGCCTCAACCTATCTGCTTTTTTGTCATTCTCTCTTCCACCATCCACTCCATGTGCCGAGCCCAACTGGACTCTTTACCATTGTCAAGCTCATCCTCACATCAATCTCCTCCCTCAGTTCATCCATCCTTCTGTCCACCCTCTTAACTCCCACAATCCTCCTGACCCATTTATTCTGACTTACACCATCTGTTGTTGCTTCTTTGTCAGTGCCACCGTCTCTAGAATGTAAAGATAGGCTGGCATTACACAAGACCCCAGAACTTTCCCTTTCAATTTCCTTGATATTTTCCATCAGTCAGTCCGATGTCCATCCACCATCAGTCCCAACACTTTCCTCCACACACCTGTACCCACCTGTATCCTCCTCCACACATCTGCCTATGAACCACCACTCTTGGTCACCATTCCACTTAGATACTGAAATCTGCTTCCCTGTCAGATCTTCTTCCCCACCAAACTGATATTCAGTTCCTTTCTCTGCCGTCCGACCCACATTATTTCACTCATCTCCAGTCTCATCCTCGATCCATGCCTCTCCAGCGGCATACTTCCACTCCTCAAACGTCTCTTGCATTTCCTGCCCGGTCTCCACCACAATAACTCGGTCATCTGCATATATTATCTTTCTCAGAATATTATCAGAATGTCAGCCTGGCGTTGGCTCAGCATTTAGGGTGGCTGGCTTTGGATCCTAGAGTCCTGAGTTTGAACCCTCTTTCCGTTGAATTAACACAATGTGGGGTTGACTCAGCCAGTCATCCTTCTGAGGTCGGCAAAATGAGTCCCAGTGTATTGGTAATAGGGGCACTGCATCAGTGGCATAGCCACGTCCCTAACCAGTGATGCAAACAGCAGCTACAAAGGCTGCACACCAGAGTGTGGGTGTGTGTGTGTGTGTATCAAGATAATGATCAAAACTATACTGCAAGGCTTAACAAACAGAAATTAGAGAATAAATCTGTAGAAGGACCTCTCTTAAGCATGAGTCACATTTGCTCTACAGCTAGGATATGGCGGCCATACCCCCCCTCCTGAATTGACAGAAACTTGCGGTGGCCTCAGGGTGGCCCTACGCCGTATGGCTATCTTTTACAGGCCGTAGGGGTCTCCGTGGAATTAAAGCGCGGAGTTATAACTTTTTTTCATTTCTAGGTTGGCTGTAGCAATTCGACAAGCCATAGCCATGACGTAGATGTGTTCCACGGCGACCGTACGTAGGGCGTACGGTGGGCTTGCATTATTCGTGTGTTTTCCGTAGGCTCTTATCAATGAAAAATGAATTTTGCTAACCCCCCAAAAATTACGGCGGCCGCACTATTTCCACGTTCACCTTAGGGCTCCCCTGCGGTCGCCTTGCGGGCACCTTAAGGCTACCTTGCGTCTGCCTTGAAAATTATATGGCCGCCGCAGCGACGCCCTCAGGTCACCGTGGGACATCAAATCAAAGACTGTACGGCAACCCCACGTTTTCGGTCTCCACAATTTCTAAATACCCCGTGCGGCTCCCCGAAAAATAAAAACATATGTGACTGGGACATTGTGTGACCGTGGAAATACTGCGCCGCCCTATAATCGCTAGTGGCCGTAGGTTTTTTAGACCCTACGGCCGCCGAGCCAAATGTGACTGAAGCATTAGACATGGAATGTCTCACTCAGTTGCCAGACTGGAATCATATTTAATTGTTTTTTGGATGAGCTCGAAAAGTAACCGACAAAGGCCCGACAAAACAAACAAACTCGAGACACCTTTGTGACGTGCTCCAAAACGAATGGTAGAATGTTTCTTCAGAATATTTCAGTAAACTCGTGGAAAGGATTCCCAATTGTGTAAGGCAAGCATTCAACACAAAGGGGAATATTTAGAGGAAATGTCTCGAAAATGATATCAGTTATAACAGCACTTCTCTTTAGCCTAAAAAGTGTTGATTATGTTCTCCATTAAATGTTTACTGTTTCAGATTGATTTTCAATAACCTTTAATAATGAGTTGTCACTATAATTTTGATGACGACTTACAAAATATATGTTTCCGTAATTTTGACCGCCAGTGTCAATGATGTATTTAAACATCCGCATCGTGGCAGATAGATCATTTCTTGTCCTCTAAAGCCTGATGTGCTGGAAAATCCATTGCAGGAAATGGGCAGCATGTACGTGATGAGAGCTTCCAATGAACGTGCGATGACGTGTGTGTGTGTGTGTGTGTGTGTGTGTGTGTGTGTGTGTGTGTGTGTGTGTGTGTGTGTGTGTGTGTGTGTGTGTGTGTGTGTGTGTGTGTGTGTGTGCATGCATGCATATGTCACATTGGCATTGTAGTTCAGGAGAATGTTCCTGTTCCAATGTCGACGTTTTTAATTAAAAATCTAGTCTAATTTATGAAAATACACATTTTTTAGCATTTTATATTTCTGACATTCTTTGGCAAAACAAACACATTTCGAGTTCTTAATATTATTTTATGTTATCTTTGTTTTCTGATGTTTAAATCGATGATCAGAGATCTTTCATCCAAGATTTGAGGTGGCCAGTTTTTCATTCTCATCTCACCTGATAGCTCGTGATGCTCATAATCTTACAATATGCTACATGTACCTGTCCATTGTCTACGACTGTCCTTGTAAACCACATGAAGGTACACTGATATTGACCATGCCTGGCATTGGCTTAATGGTGAGGGCGGTGGGCTTGGGATCCTGGGATCCTGGTTTCAATTCTCCGTTGACTGTTGAATTAATACCAGGTGGGGTTGACTCTGTCTGTCATCCTTCTGAGGTCAGAAAAATGAATGGCAGCATGCTGGTATACTGTGTCTGAGTGGCAACCCGTCCAGGATTGTACTCAATAGCCAAGGAGACTGCTCAGGCAGCACCAACACTCTGCACAGAGTTTGGTCCCGATGGACGGATGGATGGATATTGACGAATGTCTTTGTCCTTCATGTGATTTAACTAAAGCTCCACTACGAGCTCGAGGTCAATGTAAACAAATGGACCATTTTGGCTTTCAAAATTTGACAAATAAACAAGTTCCGATCAACACATTTTAATAGGGGTCGTAGACATAATTACGTGCACGATCTGCGTCGCCTGGGTTCGAATCCCGGCCAGCTATAAACTGCCACCCTGGCATTTCTCAGGCAGGGTGATGCATCGATGTATTGATGTGTGTGCCGTCCATCATAAGCGCCAGAGGATCCGTCCGCCAGCATGAGTTGGTGGACCTTAAAGTTCTCACGGTCTTTTGCGAAGAGTTGGCGAGTTATCACCGGCAACCTGAACAAATTACAATTGACTTCCCTGATTGGCTGCTGTGAAGGCAATGGCAAACCACCCAGCATAACCCTTACCAAGTGACTGCTTCTGGAGCACCGGCGCTCTGTTAAGCGTAAGGTAATGGACATGGATAATTATCTTGAGCATTCGATCATCTCAGAAATTTTAATCGACGTGGATTTGTCCTTTCATTCTAAAATGACCCAAAAATTGGTGAAAGTTTCCATGAAAGATTGGGAAGGAAGGATGCATTGCCACGAGGGAGACGCTGAGTATGCACCTGAAAGGAGAGACAGGTGGACAAAGGACCTGTCGGTGGGTGTATAATGCCACTTGATGTTTAAACCTGAACGGTCTTCAGAAAATGTGCCTTCCCTGTTAATAAGTTTTTTGTTTTTTTTTAAACTCGGAACATTTTGTTTGGTGGTAATTTGGAATTATTTCACTGCTCACGTATGTTTCGTCCTCCTTCATGGCCACTTGCCTCATGTTGCTGTGACCCCAGGGTCATATCTTGTACCCTGTGTTAATTTGTCCATTTTATGCTCATCTTCCCCCCCTCCCCCCCTTCATGAAAATGTGGAATTTATGTATCTTTGTCCATGTTCTAGCTGTAACAGCGCAACACAATTCTCGTGATGTTTCACTTTATATATTTTAAAATCGGTGCTGACATTTGCTTGACCTCATGATGATTCTTTTTATTCAAGCCATGGGGTCACCTGCAGCTCATCAGCTTCAATATTCCTGATCCTTTCAGATCGCCGAAGATAAGCAGAGTCGAGCCAAGTTAGTGCTTGGATGTCGGACACCTCGGTACTTGTAACTTTGTTCCGCTGTGGAGTCGAATCCAATTAAAATTGCCATTCTGGTGAAGTTCTGGAAGTGGTGTGGGGGCGGGGGGGGGGCTGGGGGTCCTCCTCATGGAAATCTACAGATCAGAACGCAATTTCCTTTGCTTGATGGAGTAAAGTCTGTCATCGTTTCTGCATTGAAGCTGTGGATGTTAAAGCTCCCACCGCTTATCCATAAAGGAGTTAGCACTTGCATGCTGCTATCTTTGTGAAATCCCTTGCTTCCATGGGTGTGTAAGTTGGTGATAACTGAATGTGGGAGTTAAGTTACGTTAATGGTAAAGATTGGAATCGTACGTTGGAGATTTATTTATTTGAGAAGTTAAGTTAATGGGATTTGGATAAAGCACAGGCTGAATAGGCTCCACAAGGTGCTCCTTTGTCTGTTTCCTCGCAGTAAAATTGCATCTATTACTTAAGTTATTTCGATCAACAAACGAGCATCATGGTGAAGTTTTATTTCACTCCAAATTTCTTGTAAGTAGAAGTGTAAACTTTTTGGAAGAGATTACAACAGAGGGTATCATGCTCATCCAAAAGCATAGATTTTGTCTTCGGAGCATGGGGTCAGTGTGGGGTTGGGGGATGTGGGTGGGACATTGGACAGGCAAAATTGCTGAACCTTGAAGTGGTGACAACTGTCATGATCCATGTTGGGATAACGGATATTGTAAGTAAAAACAAATGCAACTCAAGATTAATGTCTCGAGGACTATAAATGTGTACTTTCCTGTTCAAACTACCGGAAACTGCATTCTCACTTTGCATGACCCAAGCTGACTGTAAGCCAAGTGACAGGTTTTTTTATGCTGACCACAAAAGTTTGCGGATCAAATTGTGACAATTCTCAAGGTGGGAGGTCAGAGAGGAATTAAAGATCAAAGTTAAATAAAAATATGGAGACCGTCAGGATGAATTTCAGATCGTTATCTAACCATGACCCAATTTTAAAACTTGAGTTCTGTCTTCATTCTATGGATGACATAATTATTTAAAGGTTAAGAGCAAAGTCACTAAAACAATGAGGTCAAAACTGATCACTCTAAAGGTCAACTTCAGACCATTGTCGATATGAGATACACCCGCTCCCAAAGGGAGCAGCCAGGGGGCTTAAGTTATTATCCTTATTACCTCCACCACCAAAGGTGAAGGAGGTTATGTTTTCACCCCTTTCTGTCTGTTTGTTGGGTGGTTGCGAGACTACCGTTATTCTCAGGTTTTCCATCTGTATGTTTGTAATGGACAGCTCTGGAGGCCAGATGAGTCAACCAATTTTGATGAAACTTGACTGGTAGGTTCATACCAGGATCTAGTTGTACCATTTTGATCACCGTTGCTATGGACGCCACCGTTGCCGAGCAACGGGACTTGGAAATTTTTGAAAAAATCCGAAAAATATTTATATATATATTTTTTTCGAAAATCAAAAATCGGGTTCCAGGCTTTTATGTGCACTATAATCAACCTCTTTGTCAAAAATTTTCAACCCGATCCGTCAAAAACTGTATGACTAGTATGCAATTATATAGCGACCACCCATGTCGCCTACCAGCTTGTATGTTTGTTTGTGTGCAGGATGTCTCAAAAAGTTGGAGACGGATTCGTATAAAACTTGGTGGACACGTTGGATTTGTGACAAGGACGAATTGATTCAAATTTGGTGAAGATCTGGATCCGGATCTGATAATTTTTTGAGTGATTCTTCACCATTGAGAGGAAAGGCCAGAAATGATATGTTGTTGTTGTTGTTCATCTTTCGGCTGCTCCCGTTAGGGGTCGCCACAGCGGATCATCCGTTATGATCCGCATACTGATTTGACACAGGTTTTACACCGGATGCCCTTCCTGACTCAACCCTGGTCGCCTCTTACGACACAGGGATAAGGATTGGATTTCGCCATGATTCCGGGCTGCCCTACACCCTCTCATAGCGCGGCCCGGCGCAGTGCCCCCGTCCTCAAGCGATCCTCCAACCCAAGCCTCCGAGTAGCCGGATTACAGGCGCACGCCACTACGCCCGGTCCCAGAAATGATATGTATAAGTGTGTCATGTAATGTATATATATATATATATATATATATATATATATATATATATATATATACACACATACATATATATATATATATATATATATACACACATACATATATATATATATATATATATATATATATATATATATATATATATATATATATATATATATATATGTAGTTATACATAATTACAATATCTCAAAATGTTGTGGATGGATTCGGACGAAACTTAGTGGACAGGTTGGGTGTGCGAAAAGGAAGAATTGATTTGATTTTGATGAAGATCCGAATCCTTATCTGGATCCAAGAATTATTTAATTTTTTAAGTGATTCTTCACTATTGAGAGATAGGGCCAAAAACGACATCGTACTGTATTGCATGATATTTCAAAAATGTGTTGTACCCTATATGTTCTCGTGAATCAGGCATTACGTGGTGGAGGTATGCACTCTACTCAATGCCCTTCTAGTTCAAACGTGCAATTCAAAACATCTCATTGCAATGGATAATGTGGGGATAGGAATACTGTACTGTAAAGGGTAGGGACTTGTAATACCCTCTCCCACCTGGAGGCGGCGCTAAACAATACACATTTACGTGGAGAATTTGCAACCCGCAGCCCCCAAGACCACCGGCAAAGACAAAAACACTCTGATGCACTAATTGGGATTATGCTGATCCTATGTAACAAGTCTGGATGGAATTGGCCTATAAATGTAGGAGAAACGGTGTGACAAACACACACAAACAAAGTACGGTCCATGATATATAGTAAGAATGCGCCCCAAATTTGCTCACTGTGGCATTAACCGTTTTTAAACAACTTATCACATAATTCCTGAAAGGTCAAAGTCAACGATTGAAGTCAACGGTCAAAAAACTGAAAACTGTTCGAATGAACTTCAGACCATTATTACCTTACATCTGCCACGAAAGGTGAGTGGGAGTTATGTTTTCACCCCGTCTGTCTGTTGGGTCGCTGAAATAGGTGACCCTTATTATCAGTAATTCTGTCTGTTTGTTTGGATGTTTGTTTGTTTGTCATCAGCATAATTGATAGTAAACGTGGGTGGATTTTGACCAAACTCTGGTGGTAGATACATCTTATGACCTAGTGCTTTGGAAATTGTGATGGTTGCTAGGGACGCTTTGGTTCCCTAGCAACTATGGAAAAACCTTCAAAATCGGTACCGTTCACACGAAATCTATTCCGAAAGCCATTATCCCACGTAGGGTTATGAAATTTGGCACGAATGATATACAGGTGATGCTCTCTCAAATATATTCCGGTTTTTGTGATATATGGAATACTTTACCCGCAGCACCCCCTACAATTTGGGTATGCGTGAAAATTGGCGAAAATTGAAGGCCCCCTAGCGACCAGGTGAGTACATCGATATGAATGAAATTTTGCAGGTTCATGGTACGCAATGAGTACTACAACTTTGCCTCAGGACATATTGACCGATTTCGCTTAGGTCAGGGGTCAAAGGTCAATTAGTGAAAAAATCAATAATATGCGAGAGCTGGAGGTGCCTTCATGCCAAATGTTACTCCTCCTAGGGTTTTGGTCGGATGGTCATGAAAATTCACACTAATCATATGGAATACATTGTGCACAAACGATCGAGCCGGATTTTCGATTTAGATCTTTGTTCACCCACAGCAACCCCTCGAACTTTGGGGATTTCCGATTTCAAACCGCATTTTCGGTACTTTTCATTCAAATGGATACTGAGTAGTTATCAGTAGATGGAACTGGATGAGATTTGATATGCAAAATCTTAAAGTGATTCCCTATCCGCTATATGACATCCATTTTGCGCTGTATCCTATAGTTTCCAAATGGCAACCCTCTCAACTTCGGTGTCCGAGGGCCATTGAGCATTCCTGCTGAAACTTCAAAGTACACTAGCTCCAAGACGATTGAACCGAATGCCCGAATCAAATGAAACTTTACATGCTTATAGACCGTAATGAGTACTACAACTTTTCTCATTTGCATAATGACCTATCTGGATTAGTTCAGGGGTCAAAGGTCAATAAGTGCATTTTTCGGTCAAAGTGTCTATTCAAGTCCCCCTACCGGCAAAACGGCTCAACCGATCCAAAAACTTTTGCACGTGAATACTCCCCGATGATAAAACAGTAAAGAGATACTTCGTACTCTTTACTGTTTCACAATGCACTACTCTTCTGCTATTTTAACAGACTGCTCTCATTTCGACCTCTCCTTCATTCCTTGCCTAAAAAATCGAACTATTACAGCGCTTCTTCTCTCCATGCTCTGAATTCGCCTTCATTACATCCATCAAGAATTGTGTTAAATCGCATCTCTGACCTAAAACTTTTAAAAACCGCAGTTTGCCATGGATGCTCGCTTTCCATCAACCATTCTTTTTTTCCAACTTCAGTGCCAACTCACCCCCCTCACCCCTCACGCTCACTCTCAAAGCAACCATCCCACTCTTCTTCCTCCAAGCCTCCCTCTCACCTCTCTCAAAAATTCCCCCCTCACCTTTCTCCCACCTTTCATCCCCCTGACTCTTCCTTCTCAAAGTTGCCCCCCTCTCATCCACCAACCTGCCTCCCTCCACTGCCCTCTCACCTCCATCTCTTCACTCCACCTCCTCAAATCCTCAACTGCCTTCTTCCTTGTCTCTTGTCCCCCTCTCCCCCAGCACCACAGAGCCTTTTCTCCTCCTCATTCGGCCCCTCCCCTCGCTATTCTGCAATACCCCACACTCCTTCAGCAACCCTCCTTACCTGCCCCCTCGTCCCTTGTCCTACCCTCCCCCTCCCCTCCACCTCCTGCACCCAAAGCCTCCTCCCCTTACTCTTCATTAAAAGTGTGGACCTCAAATATCCGGGGCCTTCGCTCAAACCTTTCAGATCTTTCCATACAGGTTGCCACTGACAAACCAGACATTATCTGCCTAACAGAAACTTTCCTCTCCCAAGACGTGTCTGACTCCCAAGTATCTCTCCCTGGCTACTCCCTCTTACGGTATGACAGACCTGAGCCTCGTCCTGGTGGAGGTGTTGCTCTCTTCATCAAAGACTCTATTCCTCACTCTCCATGCACTGCTCTCACTCCCCCACACCCCCAGGAATACCTCTGGCTTCAGCTTCCCCTCCACTCCCACCTCATGTTTATATGTGTACTGTACCGTCCACCGAACAGTGATGACTCCATCTACATCTCACTATCCGAAAACATGGACCATCTTCTATCTTCTCATCCAAACTCTCTCTTCCTCTTATGTGGTGACTTCAATTGTCATCACGCCAGTTGGCTAGGTGTGGGTACCTCTCTCACCTGCCATGGCACCTCAGCAAAAGCTTTCTGCGACTCATTGGGACTGACTCAATCGGTCAACTTCCCGACCCGGATCTCAACCAATGGTACTCCATCTCTTCTGGATCTGATTTTGACAAATTTCCCTGACAATATCTGCTGCTCTTCCTTCGCTCCAATTGGTTCTTCTGACCACGTCCTTGTCAAAGTGGACATCTCTCTGGCTGTTATCAGAGAACCACCTCACCGCCGTCGAGTCTGGCATTTCACTCAAGCCGACTGGCAGGGTCTCCGAGCAGCCATCAAACTTACAGACTGGTCTCCTATCACTACTTTCTCAAACATCAACTCATCCTGGGAATTCTTTCAAAGAACCTTGCTCTCCCTCATGCACAGATTTATCCCCTCTCGTGTTCAGTTGTCTTACCCTTCCTCCCGCCCTTGGTTTACTGAAGTTTGTGGCGAGGCAGTTGTCCTGAAACAACTTGCCTTTGCCTCATGGAAAGCAAACCCAACTGAGGGCAATCTCAGTTCTTTCCACAAAGCTCGGAACAAGTGTGTATCTACCCTCAGGAGAGCCAGAAAACAACATCTTTCTCATCTCAAGTCTGAACTCTCAAACCTCTCTCCCTCCTCAAAATCCTGGTGGCGTTTAATCAAATCTGTTTCTGGTGTATGTTCCCCCTCCATCCCCTCCCTTACCTCAAATGGCCGCACTGCTGATTCCACACGTGATAAAGCTGAATGTCTAAACTCGGTGTTTGCAGCTAAATCTTGTGTCCTAAACCCATCACTATCTCTACCCACTTTACCCAGTCGCACCCAACTGTCCCTGGACTCTGTATCCTTTTCTCCTGACAAGGTGGAGAGCTTGCTTTCAAACCTCGAGTCAGATTCTGCAACCGGTCCAGACGGCATCAGCCCACGTGTCCTCAAAGCCTGCTCTTCTGCTCTTGCTCACCCTCTCTCTATTCTATTCACCCTCTCATTTTCCCAAGGTCATCTTCCATCTGCTTGGAAATCTGCTAACATCACTGCCCTGCATAAAAAGGTGCAAAAACAGATCCCTGTAACTACAGACCAATCAGCCTTCTCCCAATCATCAGCAAGGTGATGGAATCCATCATCGCTTCAGATATGAAATCCTTCCTCTTCTCCAATGGCTTGATTTCCAATCATCAATTTGGTTTCAGACCAGGTCACTCTACCCTGGATATGCTGCTTCTGCTCTCCCATCAATGGATGGAGGTCCTCAATGCCAGACAGGAAATCCGAGCCGTATCCCTGGACATATCACGTGCTTTTGACACAGTCTGGCACCCTGCCCTACTCACCAAACTCTATTCCCATGGTATTCAAGGCCATCTCCACTCATGGCTCGCAGACTTCCTCTCCTGTCGCAGTCAACGTGTGGCACTAAATGGAGTTCTTTCATCCCCTCTTCCTGTGCAGGCTGGAGTTCCTCAAGGTAGCGTTCTGGGCCCTGTTCTTTTTCTGGTTTTCATTAATGATCTCTCCGACTCTCTGGAAAATCCTCTATTTCTCTTTGCCGACGACTCCACCCTCTGCCGTACCATCTGTCATCCCTCAGACCGGCAAGCAGCAGCTTCTTCGCTCACTGCAGATCTAGGTAAAATCACAAACTGGTCCAACACATAAAACATGTCTTTCAATCCAGACAAATCTCACACTCTCACTATGTCTCTTCGAAAGGACCGTTTACAAAACCCCCCCATCCACTTTCTCAGCAATCCTCTGGAAGAAGTCTTTTCTTTCAAGCTTCTAGGTCTCACTATCTGCCATGACCTTTCCTGGGAAAGTCACATTTCCAACCTCGCCTCAAAAGCCAGTCGCCGACTGGGAATCCTCCGTCGTGCTAAGTCCTTCCTCGGCCCTCTTGAGCTCCTGACCACTTACAAAGCTTTTGTCCGTAGCCTGATGGAGTACTGCTCTCCCCTCTGGGCTGGTGCTCCTGCCTCCCACCTTTCTCGGCTTCACGCTGTCGAAACCAGGGCATTTAAGATCATCGGCATCTCCCGCAATGAAGCTGAGTCTTTGGGCCTCTCACTCAATCACCGCAGGTTGGTCGGTGGTCTTTCTGTCTTCTACCGACTCCTCTCCAGCCTTGCCCCCCCTGCTCTCTCTGCGATTTATCCCCACCACATTTCCACAGGGCGCTCAAGATCCGCCAACAACCCCCTTCTGGTAAAACTACCAAAATCACGAATCACTGCTCATCTTCACTCTTTCATTCCTCTTTTTTCCCGCCTTTGGAATAAACTTCCTCACTCTATTCTTTCCCATTCTTCCCTCCAGGCTTTCAAAACAGCTGTTCACCACCACCTCTTATCTTCCCCCATCCAAATCCTCGATCTTTTCTACCCCCGATAATCCACCCAAGCCCACTTCCTTCAATTCCCCTGCTTTCCTTCCTGAAAGTCCCTGTAATGTCCATCTTCTCTTCGCCATGTTCCCCGTCCCATCCCCATCCCTCTCCCTTCCACAGTTCACCTAATGTGTCTGTTCCCCACTGTTTTGTCCCTTCCACTCCCGCCCCTCTTGTCTCATGCCTCCTTGCTGTGAGTTGTGTGTTAGCTCTCATACGAGCCTCGACCAAGGTATACAAAAAAAAAAAAAAAATGAGTAGTACAAGTTTACTCATTTGCATAATGACCTATCTCCACTAGGCCAGCGGTCAAAGTGTCACAATACTAACAGTACTGCTCGGCGACTAACCGCCACCTACCGGCTTGTTTGTTTGTCTGTCTGTCTGTGATCGGGATATCCCAAGAAGTTATGGACAGATTTGTACGAAATTTGGTGGACAGATTGGGTGTGTGACAACGACGATTTGACTTCATTTCGGTGCAGATCCAGATCTGGACATGGATGCAAGAATTTTTTTAGTGATTCTTCACCAATTGCGAGATCGGTTCCAAAAACAATATGTAGCACGATATCTCAAAATGTTGTTTACAGGTTTTGACAAAACTTGGTGGATGAGTTGGGTACATGATAACCACAAGCCGCTTCGATTTTGGTTGAGGTCTGGATGCAAATGCGGCCTATATCAGTGTGATACAAAACGTGAACTGTTGAGCCTGGCGGAAGTATGTGCTCTACGGAGTGCCGTTCTAGTCTATCTATGTACCAATTTTTTTTTATATCACTGTAGTGTTAACAGTTTTCACACTACTTATGATGAAGAATTGTAATTGTAAGAATTAATAATGCTTGGAAGAATAACTATGTGAAATTGTATTTGATTGGAAAGCCCAAATGATGATACAAGTAATGCATTATGTGTGGTTTGATTGCTGTGGATGTTTGACAATTGACTGTTTTGAATCAGAAGAGCCAAAAATACAATGTGGATGTATATATATATATATTTTTTTTCTTGGGTGGAATTGTTCTTATATTTATACTTGTTCTGCTTATTAATAACACAGTCAGAGTAACAGGTGCTTTCTCACGACTCAGGATAGCAGAGGAACAACCTGTGAACCTTCCGTGTTTGTATTGTATGGAACACTTGTGGAAAATAGTTTTGTTTTTTTTCATGATGCACGTTATTTCATCATAAACGAAGCCCAGATCCCATGTCATGTGCACGCTTTGTCATGGTTCATCTCATGCAAAGGGATGGGTGACGAGTCATTTATTTGGAATGGGTGGATCACACTTGGTCTGAGTTCCGCAGAATTGCCAATTCAGTACGTGATCTCGTTCGGCATGTGCCATCCATTGCAAGGATGTGATCGTTTTATACCATGAGAGAATGATAACATTCTGTGGGTTCTTTGATTTTGCACCTCGGCAGTTCTACTGTCAAAGTTTCATTTTTTTTTTCCTCCCTCCAAAGTTCTGAGTGTTTCACAAAAGAGTTGCGGAAAAAAAGATTTTGGTGCGTGGAGGAGTCAGTCTAACAGGCAGCCACCCCCCAGTGCAATGGGTATGTCTCATGAATAATGCAGCCAGAGAAATCAGAAAAGCCCGACATGTGGACAGAGATATGAGCAGGCGTATTGAGCCAAGGATCATTTCTGCTGCCAAACAGGGTGGAGCCTCGGAGCCTCTTTCCGTCAGAACCAATTAATTGTGCTCTATTTCTGGTCGTTTCGCCTGTGAGCGCTGTCACCTATGTTAGCTTTCGGCAACACGTGCTGCACTGGCTTTTCCTCTCCGCTACTTCATCATTGTTTTTTTTTTTTTCAGGGATCTCCAGCACAGAAGAGTTGGAATCTTACCTGGTTTAGGTAATTGGGATTAACCCAGGATTTTTGTACGCCTTGTCGCTTCAACCTAACGGATCTCCTGCCCTGCCAGCTCCTACCCACTCGCCTGCTTATAACGGCCAACTGTGGCTCGGCTCTCAGAGCCTGGTTCGGACGCCGGGCTGGCTGGGGGGGCAGGAGACGGCGAAGGTTTTCGCCCCAGGTCACGACGGCTTCCCATGGAGCTTCGAATCTGGGATCATATGGCCATTGATGTGTGCCCCAAACCTGTGCGTCCTATTAAGCAGATTTCAGACTACTTTCCTCGCATTCCTTGTACCTTCCCTGCAGCTATGGGGACGGGTCACAAACGACCGCCTAGTACCGTGACATCTCTAGCAGATCCTCACAAAGGAGCTCGAGCTGATGAGCGAGATGGTGCTGTCGCTACAGCTTCAGCTGTGCTGGGAACCACCACTGGAGGAGCAAGTGGTGCTGAACCGTATGGGCAGGTCACGGACGAAGTGGCAGATGACAGCTACGACTCGGACGATACCAGTAAGTGTTTTCTTCCAGCTTGTGTTCCAGATATAACTTTACTTGACAGCTTAAAGGTTCTCTAATCTTGGTTGAAGGGGAAGTGATGTAATATTTTTGTTGTTACCTCGTCTGATGTTATCAAATAAGTCTGTTTTGTGACTATATAGACATCTTTGCTTGGCATTGATTATGGACTTTCGGCGTAGAAATGGTGCTTGCAGTTATGTGGCAGATGGTGACACGGAAGCCTCAAAGGACATTTCATCATTATTGCCAAAAGGGTGATTAACTGGGAGGTTTCATCCAAGTGCAGCATTTTTTTTTATCTGTACAAAAGAGTGAAGGATCATGTTTTTTTTAAGCCTTTCGTGAACATGAGATTCAGCCATTTGGTAAGACAAAGTCTATAAATTGCATGCAATGTCTTAAATGTTTAGGGTTGTTTCTTTTTTATATATTTTTTTCAGCCACTCTGGGACTCTTGGACTTCAGTCTGTTGTATGACCAAGAAAACAATGCTCTGCACTGCACCATTCTCAAGGGAAAGGTAGATGTAATCGAGTCTGCATCACCACACATGCTGTGGTTTCCGACAGCACAGCAAATGACCATAGCAAACGGGCGCACTCACCTCTAGTCCCATCACCGCACGACCACTTCGTCCTTCGCCTCTGTTTGCACACAACTCGTGGATTTCCTAATCCTTTGCGATTTGTTGGCTTTAATTTGCTTGTCTTAGCAGCTTCTTGTGAATCGGTTAAAAAGAAGGCTTTTGTCAGTCAAATCCTTTGCATTTGAAGGAATAAAATGCGTGGATGAATTATGTTACAGGGGAAGGAATAAATGAAAGGTATTGAGGAGCAAATTGGAATAATTGCTTCTGCTGTGCTTTGGTTGCCCTTTTACCCTTAGCCTAATTGTCATCATGCACAGTGGAACGAGTTTTTGCCCCAAAATTGAAATTGTTTTTTTCTGAATATTGTAAGCTTTAAAAATTTAATTTTTTTTTTTCAGGGACTCAAACCCATGGATTCCAATGGCTTAGCTGACCCTTACGTCAAGCTGCACCTACTTCCTGGAGCCAGCAAGGTGAGTAGCAGCTCCAGTGGTTGTATAACGGGGCAGAGCCATCATGTGTGTAGGTATTTGGGATGCGAGCGGTATCGTACCTGACATTTCGGTGGATTTGACCTGGCCGATCGGTACCTGTTGAGCAGAGCCGCTGGTTTACCCCCCCCCCCCCCCAACCTCCGGGTGAAGAGCTTGCTGGACTTCACTGTGAAATTCAAGAGGAATTGGCCATAAACATCTGCAATGTTTTTGTTGTTTCCAATCGTATTTCTCTGCAGATCCATTTGTGAGGGAAATGAACCCACAGGCTATTCTGCACACTTGTAGATATATTATTATTATTTTTTTTTTCCTTAGCAGTGGAAATTTTTATCCGATCTTCCATGTTCAATTTTTAAATGTGTTAGGGAAGCCCTAAACAAATGCATGCATGCCGATAAAATTAAATTGTGTTTAAATGGACGAATAACATCGAGAAACAAATCCTTAATATCCCACGAGAATCACAAATAAATCATTTCAAAGTTCTGTCCACATACATCCCAAAGGATGCTTTTTGGAACGTGTACGAGAATTAATTTGAACGGTGGAATAATATTCAGAAAAAATATTTTAACATTATTATATAAATATATAATGAATCTTTTAATTTGTATGAGGAAATGCACATCATCTGATTAATTAATTGAATGTTAATGTTTTTGTGAAGCAGTTAATAGGTTATTACATAAGGGGAAACTTAAGGAAGGAATTTATTGTTGGAAATGCAGACTTTGGGAAATCAATACGAGGCTGGATTGCCTTGTTCAAAGCCAGATTGTAACCAACATCTCTGTTCACTGACAAGTGCCACCAGCTTGGCCGCCCTGGCACATTAATGTGGTCAATTAGCCATCTTTATCGAGTCGGTGCCGCCATTGTCACCGAGTCTGCGGAAAACAGCCGCCCATCCCATTTCCCTTCCCACGACGCTTCCCTGCCTACGGAACCCAGTGAGCGGCTTGCTCGATCCTCATTATTTGATTGAGAGACAAAAAGTCTTTTGCATCAGGTGGTTTTGTGTGCATCAAAGGCAAAAAAGCATCCCCCCTTTTTTTTTTTCCTCATCACAAGCTATTGTAAATTTAAACTTTGTGCTTGTATGTGTAAATTCCTGTAGATAAAACCTGATTGCTTGATTGTCATACGTGAGTTTGGCAAAAAAACGTGTACAGGATCTTGCTTGCCTTGTTTAGTTGCCTTTTCTATTCCAGTGCTGCGTGACACATAATTAGCTGTGCAGGTGTGTTTTGAATATATATTTGAATTGTTGAAATCGTAAGTGATATTTTCAAATTATTTTTGTTAAACAATGAAACTTTCTGCGATGCAATCTACAATCCAATTAGGTTCAAAGCTGCTTCGGGTGAACAAGTATTAATTGTGATTTTTCTTTCTTATTAGAATAAATTGCTTCCTGGGTATCAAAGGGCAGCGAAGTTGTTGAATTAATATGTTCAAGTGTCAGAGATTAAGACATTTGGTTGTGAATGTTAAAAAAAAAACTTTTTTTGAGACATAAATATGACAATTTAGTTAGAGATTTTTCACATTTGACCAATCCCTTCAATTCAGATGCAATCTTTCATGATCTGAAAACACCAAAAAATGATCTGAAAACGTCATGTTGCCTCATCTTCATCTGACTCAAGTAATCAATGAAAGGACATATGCACACGGGAAACACACACACACACACACACACACACACACACACACACACACACACACACACACACACACACACACAGACAAATAGACACAGACACAGACAGAGAGTGGACTTATCGGAGAAATGATTAAGCAGGATTTTCCAGGGAATTCTAAAGGTTGTTGATGAAGCTCAGGAACAGAACTGGACCAAGATACTGCATATGGGCTCTCCATCCTTGACAGGCAGAATAGATGAGAGGATCACGCCAGTAAGCCGAGAGGAGGCTTTCAATGCTGTAGGCAGTGTTTTGAAGAGCAAGACACGGTGTCAGGTTGTGTGACGTGCGTAAGATGTGCCCAGAGGAGATAGCCCTGATCTCATGTCTGAAACTGAGGACCTCCATCAATTGTTAGGAGAGCAGAATTATCAGGTACAGGAGGGAATGACCGAGTCTGAATTCGAACTGATGGTTTGAGATGAGGCCGTTGGATGGTCTGAGATCAATATTCACCTGTAAATTTTCAAATTTCAATAATACTAATTCGACAACACCAGATAATTAACTTTATCTCAACTGCAACCTTTGAAATACTTGCATTCCGAAAGTAGGAACTGTATTGACTTGTAAGGAATATATATATATATATATATATATATATATATATATATATATATATATATATATATATATATATATATATATATATATATATATATATTCCAACCGCCTGGGTAATCAGCTGGGTTCCGTTCTTCATAGAGGTTTAGACCCTTTTAGTCTAGATCCTCTCCAAATATGGGAGTGGGGGGGGGGGGGGAGGTCCACAAATGCACCAATGGACAACCATCAGGAGATCCACAACCTTGAAGTTGTGTCCAGTAAGTCAACTCAAAAGTGCAACTTCACGATTCAAACTTTGTACTTGTAGCTTTACCAGGGCACGCAATAAAAATTTGGTTCGGTGTCAAATCCAGTGACCAATTGCAACGTAATAGTGGGATACACAAACAGCCTTTTCCATGGATTTTTTTTCCACGTGATCATCTGCGTTTTTAGCAACCACGCAAAATGTAACAAAAAATGTATTAATAAAAATTATTCATTAATAATGTTTTTTGCCGTTCTTATCGGAATTAATAAATTCCGTTTGGTGTCGTTTTGAGATCACAAAGAACGCTTACTACTCATGTCACGGCTGCAGGATGAGTGCACGACAATTGCGATGATCTTGTCTGTGTGTTTGACTCTGAATGTCCATATAATACCTGGAAATGAGGGCAACTGGAATAGCCATCTTTGGCATGGAGCTTCATAGTGCGAATGTCTCAGATGAAACAACGTTGAGCTCACAAGGAAAACGTGAACACACAATGAAAATGAGGACAGGACGATATTTACTCAAGCGGTGACGGGATATGTAAGCAACCACTGGAACGGATTTACACCGAGGAAACGACGACATGAATCAGCGCCTCCATTGAGGACATTGTGGGTTTAATTTGCCAACATTAGATCCCAGTGTTAGCAAACATGTATCTGATGATTAAACATTTTAACAAATTGATGTGTTGTGTGCTAGATAATATGTTGTGTGCTGGATCATGTGTTGTGTGCTGGCTGATGTGTTGTGTGCTGGATCATGTGTTGTGCACTGGATGGTGTGTCTTGTGCTGGATCATGTGTTGTGTGCTGGATCATGTGTTGTGTGCTGGATGATGTGTTGTGCACTGGATGGTGTGTCTTGTGCTGGATCATGTGTTGTGTGCTGGATCATGTGTTGTGTGCTGGATCATGTGTTGTGTGCTGGATGATGTGTTGTGCACTGGATGAATTGTTGTGTTCTGGATAATGTGTTGTGTTCTGGATGATGTGTTGTATGCTGGATGATGTGTTGTATGCTGGATCATGTGTTGTGTGCTGGATCATGTGTTGTGCGCTGGATGATGTGTTGCGCGCTGGATGACGTGTTGCGTTCTGGATGACGTGTCGTGTGCTGGATGATGTGCCGTGTGCTCGATGGTGTGTCGTGTGCTGGCTGATGTGTTGTGTGCTGGATCATGTGTTGTGTGCTGGATCATGTGTTGTGTGCTGGATCACGTGTTGTGTGCTGGATAATGTGTTGTGTTCTGGATAATGTGTTGTGTGCTGGATCATGTGTTGTGTGCTGGATCATGTGTTGTGTGCTGGATCACGTGTTGTGTGCTGGATCATCTGTTGTGTGCTCGATGATGTGTTGTGTGCTGGATCATGTGTTGTGCGCTGGATAATATGTTGTGTGTTGGATGACGTGTTGTGTTCTGGATGAATTGTTGTGTTCTGGATGATGTGTCGTGTTCTGGATGATGTGTTGTGTGCTGGATGATGTGTTGTGTTCTGGATGATGTGTTGTATGCTGGATGATGTGTTGTATGCTGGATGATGTGTTTTGTGCTGGATCATGTGTTGTGCACTGGATGATGTGTTGCACGCTGGATGACGTGTTGTGTTCTGGATGACGTGTTGTGTTCTGGATGATATGTTGTGTGCTGTATGGTGTGTCGTGTGCTGTATGGTGTGTCGTGTGCTGTATGGTGTGTCGTGTGCTGGATGGTGTGTCGTGTGTTGGATGGTGTGTCTTGTGCTGGATCATGTGTTGTGTGCTGGATCATGTGTTGTGTGCTGGGTTATGTGTTGCGTGCTGGATGATATGTTGTGCGCTGAAACATGAGTTGTGCGCTGGATAATATGCTGTGTGCTGGATGAATTGTTGTGTTCTAGATAATGTGTTGTGTGCTGGATGATGTATTATCTGCTGGATGATGTGTTGTATGCTGGATGATGTGTTGTATGCTGGATGATGTGTTGTGTGCTACATGACATGTTGTGTGCTGGATCATGTGTTGTGCGCTGGATGATGTGTTGTGCTCTGGATGATGTGTTGTGTGCTGGATGATGTGTCGTGTGCTGGATGATGTCGTGTGCTGGATGACGTGTCGTGTGCTGGATGACGTGTCGTGTGCTGGATGACATGTCGTGTGCTGGATGACGTGTCGTGTGCTGGATGACTTGTCGTGTGCTTGATGGTGTGTCGTGTGCTGGAAGGTGTGTCGTGTGCTGGATGACGTGTCGTGTGCTGGATGATTTGTCGTGTGCTTGATGGTGTTTCGTGTGCTGGATGGTGTGTCATGTGCTGGATGGTGTGTCGTGTGCTGGATGGTGTGTCGTGTGCTGGAAGGTGTGTCGTGTGCTGGATGACGTGTCATGTGCTGGATGATTTGTCATGTGCTGGATGGTGTTTCGTGTGCTGGATGGTGTGTCGTGTGCTGGATGGTGTGTCGTGTGCTGGATGATGTGTCGTTTGCTGGATGACATGTCGTGCGATGGATGACGTGTCGTGTGCTGGATGGCGTGTCGTGTGCTGGATGATGTGTCGTGTGCTGGATGATGTGTCGTGTGCTGGATGGTGTGTCGTGTGCTGGATGATGTGTTGTGTGCTGGATGATGTGTCATGTTCTGGATGATGTGTCGTGTGCTGGATGAAGTGTTGTGTGTTGGATGATGTGTTATATGCTGTATGACGTGTCGTGTGCTGGATGGTGTGTTGTGTGCTGGATCATGTGTCGTGTGCTGGATCATGTGTCGTGTGCTGGATCATGTGTCGTGTGCTGGAAGATGTGTTGTGTTCTGGATGATGTGTTGTGCGCTGGATGGTGTGTTGCGCTCTGGCTGACGCGTTGTGTTCTGAATACTGTGTTGTGCGCTGGATGGCGTGCTGTGTGCTGGATCATGTGTTGTGTGCTGGATGAATTGTTGTGTTCTGGATAATGTGTTGTGTTCTGGATGATGTGTTGTGTGCTGGATGATGTGTTGTGTTCTGGATGATGTGTTGTATGCTGGATGATGTGTCTTGTGCTGGATGATGTCGTGTGGTGGATGATGTCGTGTGCTGGATGATGTCGTGTGCTGGATGACGTGTCGTGTGCTGGATGACGTGTCGTGTACTGGATCATGTGTTGTGTGCTGGGAGATGTGTTGTGTTCTGGATGATGTGTTGTGCACTGGATGGTGTGTTGTGTGCTGGAAGATGTGTTGTATACTGGATGATGTGTTGTATGCTGGATGATGTGTTGTATACTGGATGATGTGTTGTGTTCTGGATGATGTGTTGTATACTGGATGATGTGTTGTGTTCTGGATAATGTGTTGTATGCTGGATGATGTGTTGTATACTGGATAATGTGTTGTGTGCTAGATGATGTGTTGTGTGCTGGATGATGTGTTGCGCGCTGGATGACGTGTTGCGTTCTGGATGACGTGTCGTGTGCTGGATGATGTGCCGTGTGCTCGATGGTGTGTCGTGTGCTGGATGGTGTGTTGTGTGCTGGATCATGTGTTGTGTGCTGGATCATGTGTTGTGTGCTGGCTCAGCTGTTGTGTGCTGGATCATGTGTTGTGTGCTGGATATTGTGTTGTGTGATGGATCATGTGTTGTGTGCTGGATGATGTGTTGTGTGCGGGATCATGTGTTGTGTGCTGGATCATCTGTTGTGCGCTGGATGATGTGTTGTGTGCTGGATGACGTGTCGTGTGCTGGATGACGTGTCGTGTGCTGGATCATGTGTCGTGTGCTAGAAGATGTGTTGTGTTCTGGATGATGTGTTGTGCGCTGGATGGTGTGTTGTGTGCTGGATGATGTGTTGTGTGCTGGATGATGTGTTGTGTGCTGGATGAATTGTTGTGTTCTGGATAATGTGTTGTGTTCTGGATGATGTGTTGTGTGCTGGATGATGTGTCGTGTGCTGGATGATGTGTTGTGTGCTGGATGATGTGTTGTGTGCTGGATCATGTGTTGTGTGCTGGATCATGTGTTGTGTGCTGGATGATGTGTCATGTGCTGGATGATGTGTTGTGTGCTGGATTATGTGTTGTGTGCTGGATCATGTGTTGTGTGCTGGATGATGTGTTGTGTGCTGGATCATGTGTTGTGCGCTGGATAATATGTTGTGTGCTGGATGACGTGTTGTGTTCTGGATGAATTGTTGTGTTCTGGATAATGTGTTGTGTTCTGGATGATGTGTCGTGTTCTGGATGATGTGTTGTATGCTGCATGATGTGTCGTGTGCTGGATGGTGTCGTGTGCTGTATGGTGTCGTGTGTTGGATGGTGTGTCTTGTGCTGGATCATGTGTTGTGTGCTGGATCATGTGTTGTGTGCTGGATGATGTGTTGTGTGCTGGATCATGTGTTGTGCGCTGGATAATATGTTGTGTGTTGGATGACGTGTTGTGTTCTGGATGAATTGTTGTGTTCTGGATGATGTGTCGTGTTCTGGATGATGTGTTGTGTGCTGGATGATGTGTTGTGTTCTGGATGATGTGTTGTATGCTGGATGATGTGTTGTATGCTGGATGATGTGTTGTGTGCTGGATCATGTGTTGTGCACTGGATGATGTGTTGCACGCTGGCTGACGTGTTGTGTTCTGGATGATGTGTTGTGTGCTGCATGATGTGTCGGGTGCTGGATGGTGTCGTGTGCTGTATGGTGTGTCGTGTGCTGGATGGTGTGTCATGTGTTGGATGGTGTGTCTTGTGCTGGATCATGTGTTGTGTGCTGGATCATGTGTTGTGTGCTGGATTATGTGTTGCGTGCTGGATGATATGTTGTGTGCTGGATCATGTGTTGTGCGCTGGATAATATGCTGTGTGCTGGATGAATTGTTGTGTTCTAGATAATGTGTTGTGTGCTGGATGATGTATTATCTGCTGGATGATGTGTTGTATGCTGGATGATGTGTTGTATGCTGGATGATGTGTTGTGTGCTAGATGATATGTTGTGTGCTGGATCATGTGTTGTGCGCTGGATGATGTGTTGTGCTCTGGATGATGTGTTGTGTGCTGGATGATGTCGTGTGCTGGATGACGTGTCGTGTGCTGGATGACATGTCGTGTGCTGGATGACGTGTCGTGTGCTGAATGACTTGTCGTGTGCTCGATGGTGTGTCGTGTGCTGGAAGGTTTGTCGTGTGCTGGATGACGTGTCATGTGCTGGATGATTTGTCGTGTGTTTGATGGTGTGTCGTGTGCTGGATGGTGTGTCGTGTGCTTGATGGTGTGTCGTGTGCTTGATGGTGTGTCGTGTGCTTGATGGTGTGTCGTGTGCTGGATGGTGTGTCGTGTGCTGGATGGTGTGTCGTGTGCTGGATGACGTGTCGTGTGCTGGATTATTTGTCGTGTGCTTGATGGTGTGTCGTGTGCTGGATGGTGTGTCGTGTGCTGGATGACGTGTCGTTTGCTGGATGACGTGTCGTTTGCTGGATGACGTGTCGTGCGATGGATGAGGTGTCGTGCGATGGATGACGTGCCATGTGCTGGATGGCGTGTTGTGTGCTGGATGGCGTGTCGTGTGCTGGATGGCGTGTCGTGTGCTGGATGGCGTGTCGTGTGCTGGATGATGTGTCGTGTGCTGGATGATGTGTCGTGTGCTGGATGGTGTGTCGTGTGCTGGATGATGTGTCATGTTCTGGATGATGTGTCGTGTGCTGGATGATGTGTTGTGTGTTGGATGATGTGTTATATGCTGGATGACGTGTCGTGTGCTGGATGATTTGTCTTGTGCTTGATGGTGTGTCATGAGCTGGATGGCGTGTCGTGTGCTGGATGACGTGTCGTGTGCTGGATCATGTGTCGTGTGCTGGATCATGTGTCGTATGCTGGATCATGTGTCGTGTGCTGGAAGATGTGTTGTGTTCTGGATGATGTGTTGTGCGCTGGATGGAGTGTTGTGTGCTGGATGATGTGTTGTATACTGGATGATGTGTTGTGTTCTGGATAATGTGTTGTGTGCTGGATGGTGTGTTGTGTGCTGGATCATGTGTTGTGTGCTGGATGAATTGTTGTGTTCTGGATAATGTGTTGTGTTCTGGATGATGTGTTGTGTGCTGGATGATGTGTTGTGTTCTGGATGATGTGTTGTATGCTGGATGATGTGTCTTGTGCTGGATGATGTCGTGTGGTGGATGATGTCGTGTGCTGGATGATGTCGTGTGCTGGATGACGTGTCATGTGCTGGATGACGTGTCATGTACTGGATCATGTGTTGTGTGCTGGAAGATGTGTTGTGTTCTGGATGATGTGTTGTGCGCTGGATGGTGTGTTGTGTGCTGGAAGATGTGTTGTGTTCTGGATCATGTGTTGTGTGCTGGATGAATTGTTGTGTTCTGGATAATGTGTTGTGTTCTGGATGATGTGTTGTGTGCTGGATGATTTGTTGTGTTCTGGATGATGTGTTGTATGCTGGATGATGTGTTGTATGCTGGATGATGTGTTGTGTGCTGGATCATGTGTTGTGCGCTGGATGATGTGTTGCGCGCTGGATGACGTGTTGTGTTCTGGATGATGTGTCATGTGCTGGATGGTGTGTCGTGTGCTGGATGGTGTGTCGTGTGCTGGATGGTGTGTCGTGTGCTGGATCATGTGTTGTATGCTGGATCATGTGTTGTGTGCTGGCTCAGGTGTTGTGTGCTGGATCATGTGTTGTGTGCTGGATAATGTGTTGTGTGCTGGATCATGTGTTGTGTGCTGGATGATGTGTTGTGTGCGGGATCATGTGTTGTGTGCTGGATCATCTGTTGTGCGCTGGATGATGTGTTGTGTGCTGGATGACGTGTTGTGTTCAGGATGACGTGTCATGTGCTGGATGGTGTGTCGTGTGTTGGATGGAGTGTCGTGTGCTGGATCATGTGTCATGTGCTGGATGATGTGTCATGTGCTGGATGATGTGTTGTGTGCTGGATTATGTGTTGTGTGCTGGATCATGTGTTGTGTTCTGGATGATGTGTCATGTGCTGGATGGTGTGTCGTGTGCTGGATGGTGTGTCGTGTGCTGGATGGTGTGTCGTGTGCTGGATCATGTGTTGTATGCTGGATCATGTGTTGTGTGCTGGCTCAGGTGTTGTGTGCTGGATCATGTGTTGTGTGCTGGATAATGTGTTGTGTGCTGGATCATGTGTTGTGTGCTGGATGATGTGTTGTGTGCGGGATCATGTGTTGTGTGCTGGATCATCTGTTGAGCGCTGGATGATGTGTTGTGTGCTGGATGACGTGTTGTGTTAAGGATGACGTGTCATGTGCTGGATGGTGTGTCGTGTGTTGTATGGAGTGTCGTGTGCTGGATCATGTGTCATGTGCTGGATGATGTGTCATGTGCTGGATGATGTGTTGTGTGCTGGATCATGGGTTGTGCGCTGGATAATATGTTGTGTGCTGGATGACGTGTTGTGTTCTGGATGAATTGTTGTGTTCTGGATGAATTGTTGTGTTCTGGATAATGTGTTGTGTTCTGGATGATGTGTTGTGTTCTGG
>NC_140976.1:52166393-52288893 GCF_056783735.1 Eptatretus burgeri | reverse complement strand
AGCATCTACAACAATCCTTGACCATGTTGTGGAATGTCGGCTGAGGCACACACTTGTTTTTTTTCTTCCGCCCTCACTTTTTCATCTTTATTCGCTTTTAAATTAGTTTTCTCCACATCCACTTGAGTGATTGACACATGCATAATTTATTTTAAAAACAAAGTTACATGACGATTGGATGGAAAATGCAGCCGGCATTCCAAAAAGTCTGTTTTCTGTTGGCATGGGTTGCAGGGTGTTTCACATATCAAGCAAAAACGGCATCAGCTGAACTACAGTATATCCAGAATGGCTTCTGTATGCTGGATTTGGAGTTCATCTTTATCATTCTCTCCAAGGAATCTGTTAACGATATGCCAAACCTCTTGTGGATGGAAGAATTAAGTTTGCAGAGTGTATCTTCTGGTGGTGGTCATATGGAAGCTTAGCTGCCGGGGTAGCTAACATTTATTTAAGCGCGACAGTGTCGCTGATGCAGTGCCCCTCTACCAGTACACACACTGGAACTGGTACTCATTTCGCCGACCTCGGAAGGATGACAGGCTGAGTCAACCCCCTGATGTATTAATTCAGCGGCCGACGGGGCTTGAACTCAGGACCCTAGGATCCCAAGCTGCCACCCGAACCACTGAGCCAACACCAGGCTAGTGTATCTTCTGAGAAACACACACAAACCCAACACATAACGCACTTCAACTGCACTGAATTAGCCAATCCCATTGGGAAGTCTTGTGTTGGAATTAACGGAGAGAGGAAATAGATACCATAAGGAATTTATTTCACTCGCAAGGCCAATGTACCTCCCATCATAGAGCATTTTTGTTATGCGATATTGCGAAAAGCATTGTGACAGGAAGGAAATATTTTCGGTTCTTAATTCAGAGCACTCTGTTTGATTTCTAACAGGATATCACCAACACTTTTCACCAATTGTTCGTAGCCATGATATAACGCTGTCCCATTCCTCCTGTATGCCTGTTGTTTGTTGGTTTAATGGTGAGGGTGGTGGGCTTGGGATCCAGGATCCTGAGTTCAAATCCCACCGGCTGTTGAATTAATACAAGGTGGGGGTTAACTCTGCCCGTCATCCTTCTGAGGTCGGCAAAATGAGTGCCATCATGCTGGTATACTGTGTCGGAGTGGTGACCCAACCAGGATTGTGTCCAATAGCCAAGGAGACTGCTTAGGCAGCACCAATGCCCTGCCCAGAGTATGGTCCCAATGGATGGACTCCTCCTGTAGAGTATGTACATTGATCGAATGTGGTCTGTTTGGTCATGCTGTTGTGTCTGTCTCTGAGGCCAACTGGTAGCGTCCCCTCTTTCCTTCTGCACTGCCCATCTCAGAGTGATTTTAATTTGTCAGACTCGGCTTAACTCAACACCATTTACTTTGCATGCTTTTGTCACAAAACTCTTCAGTAAAGATATGTTGTCTGTGCATCGTAGAAGGGCTGTGAAGTGTCCTTTAGTCTGTCTATGACAAGACTTTGGTTTGGTGATCAAATCAGCTGATCCAGGAAATGTACTCTGTGTGACGCAGAATCCCAGTTTGCATGTGTAGTTGCAGACACATACAGCAGTGACTCGGAGTCATGGCTCACACCCTCGGTTGGCCTCTTTGTGATGCCATTTCCCTCGTCTTGGAAAACAGTCACCCATCCCACATCCTGGCTCGATTCACAGTGCACCCGAGGCTAATACTGACACACCTCGGCAATTCCTCCTTCCATTTTTATTTTCTAATATCATTGTGTAATTGATTCAGGCATTCGGCTGAATTCCATGGCCGAGTTTGGTACAGAAAGGCCACGCGTTGATTTCTATTGCACGCTGATCGTATAACGTACAGCAGTTTTTGGTGAACCTGTAACCTCCTGGTATGCCAATTACACACCATGGAGATTTCCGTGCATTCTGGGTGTCACATGACTCACTGCACCTTGTGCACAATGTACACCAATATGAAATGAAATGAAATGAAATTATTTTCATTTTACGTTCACATGGCAGTCTCCAATATTGATGCCACCATTTGGCTCTGTAATGATGTGGTGACTCATTGAGCAACTGTTAGCTTTTGATCACTTCAAATGGCAAAGACAATGACATAGCAAGTACTGAATAACAGAAACTTGTGTATTAGTGTATACCAAGTTATGGAATAATAGCTATAATACAAACAGCCAGAGTGCCAGAAAAAAAAAAAAAACAACATGGAATATACAAATTATTTTGTGCACAAACAACCCCACGTGACCGAGCGGAGTTGTTCAATTTTGTAAGTACGGCTTGGAGTCGAGCTTTGATTCATCACAGCCAGGTCATATTTGAGGGACAAAGTGATCCTGAGGATCAAAGGACCCACCCATATGTCCCTAACCTTCTAAGTGGTGTATCTTTGATGTTTTCTCTGCATTTTTAGGTTAAATTGTTGGAACCAAACTTGTTGATATTCCAGTTTACATGGGTGTGACTGCTGATTTCCTTTCGTTCACAGGTTTGTCATATGTTATTATGCAAATGGCTCGTAATGTGTAACAAAAGGTTGGCATTTATCACCTACCATATATGTAGTAGTCAAGGGAGTTGTATTTTTTTTGGTGAAAATCCGTTCTTTGCATGAGGGTGGGGTGGAGGGGGGAATGGGGCTGGCGAAAGATCGTGTGAGACCCGTTTTGATCCTGGTGAGAGGTTTTTCAGAAAATATTCTTCATTTCCATAGTTTTTCAGAAGCTGTGGAATGCATTTGTTTTTTTTTATGGATTTTCTTCTTTTTCCCATTACTTCCTCTTGTTTTTACTCAGAGTATAACTTACTTTTCTCGTCCTATCTTCACCATTCCTGATTTCCAAAACGAAGATGCTTCTCATCTCATTTTGCTGGATAAGTTTCCACAAAGAGTTGTCAACCTCCAAACCCTCTGCAGACTGTGCACCCTCTGTTCTTGTTTAGTAATCTTACTTCTCCAAGCCTGCAAGGCCTTTTTAAAATAATTCTGTGGAGTACTGCTCTCTATTATGGACCGGTGCCCCCACTTCACAACTCTCACTCTCCTTCCTCAGAGTCAGGGTGGTTCATTGTCAAGTCCATCTCTGGTGTATGCTGCTGCTGCATCCCTTCTCCCACCTCAAATGGCATCACTGCAGAGGTGCGGACTCTGCTTGAGTGAAGGCAAAATTTCTCAACTTGATGTTTGCATCCGAATCTCATTTTCCCAACCCATTCCGGTTTGGCCATGGACTTTGTGTCCTTCTCACATGACAAGGTAGAGAAACTTCTGTCTGGCCTTGACCCTGCTTTGGTGACTTGACCCTGCCAGCTGGGATCAATGCTCAGTTTCTCAAAGCTTGCCCTGCTGTTCTGGCTTCGATCATACTCCTTTAGCCTATCATCCTCCTTTGGCCACCTAATGTCTGCATGGAAGTGGGCAAACATCACTCCCGTTCACAGGACGGGTGCACAAACACATCTTCTCAACTACGGACCAGTGAGATTACTTCTAATTATAAGCAAAGTCATTGAAGCCATTATTTCTGCTGATATTGTCTTACCTCTTTTCAAACAGCCTCATCTCTGACCATAGGTTTGCATTCCATCCGAGTCAATCAACTCTGGACATGCTGTGTGTGCTTCGTCTATCAGAAATGCTTGGAAACCCTAAATCCGAAATGAGAGACAATGTCCATTTCCCCCTGATACATATCTGGCTTTCGACATACATCATGTCGAATGCCTCATGCTCTGCTTGTCAAACATGATGCTTGTGGCATACAAGGCCGACACTATGCCTGACTTTCTGACTTCCTCCATTCATGCAATCAATGCATTTCTATCAATGGACCACTCTTCTTCCCTCTCCTGATGCAGGCTGGAGTGACCGAAGGCATTTTTCTCTTTAGTCTTCATCCTATGCCTGGTGTTGGCTTAATGGTTAGGGTGGTGGGCTTTGGATCCCAGGGCCCTGAGTTCAAATCCCGCTGAACTGTTGAATTAATACCAGGTGGGGTTAACTCGGCCTGTCATCCTTCCTTGGCCTGCAAAATGGGTGCTAGCATGCTGGTATACTGTCGGATTGTGCCCAATAGCCAAGGAGACTGCTGAGGCAGCACCAACGCTCCGCACAGAGTGTGGTCCCAATCTCCTCCTCCTTGAAGCAGGTGGTGTTCTACCATATCGTCCTCCATCATTACCTTTATAACACCATTGATGCGAACATTTTAAACTCCCATGGTAGAATCTATTTTTTCTACTCTCATGTTAACCCTACCTTTCCAATCATTTTACTTGCAGGTTAGTCTTATTCCCCTCCCTTCCTCAACCTCTCTCTCTCCCCCCCCTCTTTCTGTGGATGTGGCTCTGTAGTGTCATGGTGTCTATCCATGTATGCTTTTTATACAGTAGCTGTGTGGTTGTGTTGTTCTCCTTTCCTCCACCCTTTCTCCCCCCCCCCTCTTACCTTCCCTCTTCCCCTTACATCCCATCTTTGTGCATTTTTCTACTCATTCCCTCATTTCCTCCCCCCCCCGGGAAAAAGAGTGAGAGAAGACAGCTTCCTAGAGCATTGTTGAGAGAGAAAGGGTGAGAGTAGGCCTCCTGGGCATGGTTTCACCACTCTATCGGCACTGTGCAAGTGCTTTTCACTTATTATGCACTTTTTACCCCATGCACAAAGCGGGGTTAAATAATTGGTTAAGTCTGTCTGTCTGTCTGTCTGTCTGCCTGTCTGCCTGTCTGCCTATGTCTACAGATGTCAGTCATGATCATGGGACTGCTTAATTTCAATTGAATTTTATTTGTTGAACACTATAAAACACAAATCAGAACATGAACCTGAACATAAAGTTGCAGTTCACCAGTACTTTGTCTCTGATTTGGCAAATTCTATGGAATCTCGTCCAGATGATGCATGCGCATGGAGGAGTAAAGTAATTGTTTTTCTCTGTCTGCCTGTCTGGCAGTCAAACAGAATTGAAAATCATTCCAAACAAGAAATTTACTGTTTTGGTGGACATCTTAAAGGACACAAATAACAGACATGAAGAACTAATTTAACATGTTAAATAAGGTGGTGTAAAAGATGCGGAATCAACAGCGGTAAACTTCTGAAAAAATGTTTTCTTTTTTTTTCTACAGCCATTAAATATTTTTATTTGATTTCAATTGAATTATTGATGAACACTAGAGCACAAATCATCTTGTTGACACTTCCAAAAACTTCCAGCTTAGCAGTGCGTGGGCAAAATATTACACAACTTTCTGCCATTTTGCCCAATGAAATTTTCCGCTCATGCTCTCAGAAATCGGCAGTATTGACATTCGGACAAAGCTGTGGCTCGTAGGAAATATATTGTTTTCCGAAATTCAAAGCAAGAGTTGAAAAACCCTTCCCACGTCTTTTTACTCAAGACTGCGCTAGTTAAGGTGTTCTCTGAATTCTCTCGTTATTATTAACTCGAGGTTATGTTTTCACCCCTGTCTGTTTGTCTGTGTGTCTGTTTTTTGTGTGCAGGATATCTCAAAAAGTTGTGCACATATTCAGATGAAATTTGGTGGACAGATTGACAATGATGAACTGATTCGATTTTGGTGAAGATCTGAATCCGGATTTGGATTCGATCGCTTTTTAAATTGCTTCTTCATCATTGAGAGATTGGGTCAAACCGATGTGTAGTATGATATCTCAAAAAAGTTGTAGACGGATTCGGATGAAACTTAGTGGACAGCTTGGGTGTGTGACATGGACTAATTGATTCGATTTTGGTGAAGATCTGAATCTGGATCCAGATACGAAAATTATTTAATTTTTAAAGTGATTCTTCATCATTGTGAGATAAGGCCAAAAACGAAATTTAGCATGATATTTCAAAAATGTATTGGGCCAGATATGTTTTCATGGATCAAGCATTGTGTGGCAGAGGTATGCGCTCTACCGAGTGCTCTTTTAGTTATTATTATTATTATTATTATTATTTCACTTCAATTTTTTATCTTGTTCCCTTCTGTGTGGACTTGGCAGAAAGGTGAAAAATCGTCATTACGTCGAATGTGCACTCACACTATGAAGCATTTGGAACCTTAACACAGAAGCATGCATTTGTATGTGTTCTGGCTGAAGGTCAGGTCAGGTCAGGTATGGGAGCATGTGCCAGAACAGCGCGTCGCTGCGTCCACTTTCCGCCGGTACTCCAGGGGCCTCCGTCTGGCCATCCCCCAGGCAGATGCCAGGCCCATCCCCATCTCCTTGAGATGATGGTCAACCTGCTGCAACCATGAGGCACGTGGTCGGCCCACTGGCCTCCTCCACTCATGAGACTCCCTCGCTGAGAGAATCTGGTGAGCAGGATCAGCGTCAGGAAAACGAGCCACATGTCCATACAACCGCAACTGACGCTCACGGACTATGCAGGTAACAAATCTCATCCGAGTCTCTCTCAGCAACCGCTCGTTGGACACAAAATCCGACCAGCGATAGCCAAGGATTCTCCGAAGACACCTGGTACCGAAGCAATTAAGTCTCCGTCTCAGATCCTTGGTCAGAGTCCAAGTCTCGCACCCATAGAGCAAGACTGGAAGTATCAAGGACCTGAAGACTCGGACTTTCGTCCTCCCGCACAGGTACCGGCAGCGCCACACCCCATGATCCAGTGAATCCATGACTCCCCACGCCCGACCCAGACGTCTATTGACCTCTGACTCGCAGCCAGCAGAGACATGAATATCACTGCCAAGTTAAGTGAATCTCTCCACGACCTCAACATCCTCACCAAAAACAGACACAGACAGGACAGCAGCATCCAAGATGTCACCGAAAGCCTGGATCTTAGTGTTGACCCAAGAAACCCGTAATCCCAGCGGCTCCGACTCCTCATTCAGCACCTCAAGGGCCCCCAAAAGGATGTCTAAAGTCTCCGCAAAGATGACTGCATCGTCTGCGAAATCAAGGTCCGAGATCTTGACATTCCCAAACGATGCACCGCAACTTGATCTCTCCGACATCCTCCCTAAAATCCAGTTGATGCAAGTGCTGAAAAGTGTGGGGGCAAGGACACATCCCTGACGAACTCCAGTAACAACTGGAAATAAGTCAGAGGTGGTACCACCACACTTCACAGCACTCTCAGTTCCAGAGTAGAGTTCAGACATCAGATCGATCAGTTTTGGTGGCACCCCACGAAGACCAAGAATACTCCAGAGGACATCCCGATTCACTGAATCGAACACTTTACAGAGATCAACATAGGCTGCAAGCAGCCCCTGCCGAAACTCTCGTCTGCGTTCGGTGAGGACACGAAGGGCAAGGATACGGTCAATCGTTGACCTCTTTGGTGTAAAGCCTGACTGCTCTGGACGCTGGTGCTCAAGCAGATGGTGGCGAACCCTATCAAGAATTATCCGAGCAAAGACCTTGCCCGGCACTGAGAGCAGCGTCACCCCTCGGTAGTTGTTGCAGTCTTGGCGATCACCCTTCCCTTTCCAGAGAGGGGCAACAAGGCCCCTCTTCCAATCAGTTGGGATGATGCCTGTGTTCCAGGCAGAGCACAAAACTGCATGCAACGACACGAGTGCAGCACTTCCACCAGTCTTGAGAAGTTTGGCATGGATGCCACAGATCCCTGGAGCTTTGCCCCGTTTCAACTGGTTCACCGCAGCCCATGTTTCCACAAGCGAAGGTGGACCACAGTTGATTCGAGGGTCAGCAACAGGGATTGTAACACCCTTGACGTCCAATTCGACAGCTGGGGGATCAGCCTGGTACAACCGCTCAAAGTAACCGGCCCAGCGGGCCTTCACTTCAGACTCCTCTGTCAAGAGCCTACCACTCTCTGCTCGAACTGCAGTGCTCCGAGGGATGGGCTTGGATGAACGTAATGCGCGAATTCCCCTGTAAGCGGGACGAGAATCACCTGTCCACAGGTGATGCTCTACCCCCTCACAGATTCCTCGCACATAGGCCTCCTTGTCCACCCTCAGTGCACGTACAGTTTTACGCCTCAGCTCCCTGAACAGCTCAGCTCTGCCATTCAGCCTGGCCCTGCGACTCTGATCAATGGTATCCAGAGTCCCTTGAGAGACAAAATTCTTCTTTGCCCTGCGGTGAGTTCCAAGATATCCACCGGCAACATCAAGGACGGTGGTCTTGAAGGCGCTCCACAACTCTTCAGGACCCCCCAAAGCACCCAGACCCCCCAAGTGTCAACTCAGCCTGTTCGCAAACTCCTCAGCTACTCTCTCATCCCTGAGCTTGGCAACATCCAGCCTAGGCTGGGATGGTACCATTCGCCAGGATTTAAGGTGCAGCTTTAGAGTTGCTACAACAAGCCTGTGGTCAGTATTGAGGAACTGAGCACTCCGGTAGACCCTGCAGTTCTGGATCATCCTCCAACGACCGTCAATGAGGACATGGTCAATCTTCTTTGCCACACCGCCAGCGTTGGAATACCAAGTCCAGCGATGAGCTTGTGGGCGCTGAAACAATGAACCAGCCACCCTAAGTCCATGACTTCTTGCAAAGTCAAGGAACTTAGTGCTATTCTGGTTCATAGTTCCTGACCCATGGGGACCAACACACACCTCATAACCATCCCTATCAGTTCCAGTCGATGCATTGAAATCCCCCAAGACTAGAAGTGTATCTCGTCTGGGGCACTGATCAACCACAGACTCGAGTGTGGCGTAGAATGCATCCTTCACGGTGAGATCACTCGCCTCAGTCGGAGCATAAACAGAGACCAGGGAAATGACACCTAAGGAGTGACGAATCCTTAATCTCATAATACGCTCGTTGACCGGTGTAACCTCAATTATCATTGGGGTCAGCTTATTGGACACAGCTACAGCAACTCCTTGGGTATGGTAACCATCAGAGCGACCAGACCAATAGTAGGTGTAACCACCCACCATTATCTCGCCGCAATCCGGTCTCCGAACCTCAGAGAGAGCTGCAATCCCGATGTCCAAACGCTTGAGCTCAGATGATAACAGAGACAGGTGATCATCCTCTCTTAGGGATAGAACATTCCAGGCACCCACCCGAGGGGACCGCCTCAGGTTAACCCAAGGAGACTGCCGTCTGGTGGACGACACCTCAGCACCACTCCGACACACTCTCCCGCAATCTGACCCAGGGATGTTACCCCGTGGTTTCCCTCCTATCAAAGATTGGGGGTCCCGAAGGCTTTGCCCCAATCCCATCATCCGGTGAGCTGCCCTGCGAAGGGAAGCTGCACAGGAGGTACTCCCACGGAGTGGGTTTTCAGATTTTTTTGTGTTTTTGTGTTTTGCGGAATGAGGGGTTTTACGGTGGCTGGAGTGCAAATCCTGCCACCAACCTCCTAATAAGAAGTAACCCAACTGCAGGAGGACGTCCGCAGACACAGTTGGGCACTAGATATGGATGGCCGTTGGCTAACAAGGAGCTCCTCCGCCCTTTGACAGGTTTTGTTTTTAATCCTGCTGGGTGTCCATATCCAAACACCCCCCTCACCAGAAAACCTGGTGGGGGAGACGGTTTAGTCGCCGACAACCCGACCATGGAACAGGTTAGTACAAGTTTACATGGTACCTGTAGCAGGTCACAGATCGAACCTGACCTGACCATGACCTGACATCAGGTGGCTGACATCATGGCTGAAGGGGTTGTTTACAAAGGACATTGTGCTTGTTGTCGGAGCAATTATCGATGATGAAAATGTTTGTTCCACGTCATGGATGAACCAGAACTTTATTGTTTTTGTATCAGAAGAAAAGTTTGTTCATGAGGTTGTTGGTGTTGATTTAACTGCAGGAACTAGTCATTTCATAATGGTGTCCTCTCTGGATACACCGACACTAAAAACAATAATTTCAAATGTGCCACCATTTATAACCAATGATAAAATTATACCTGTTTTGTCTCACGATGGAACAATTGTTTCTCGAATCTCTCTGATTCTCCTTGGGTGCCGTAATGACAGTATGAAATATGTAATGAGTTTCAGGAGACATTTATATATTGTCCACTCAAATCGTGGGATGACGCAGGCTTGAATATCTCCTTTAAAATAAACTTAATTATTCATAAATATCATATCATTTGTAGGCATCATCAGCTACTTTAACCTGCTTTCTTTGTGGTGCGTTTGGCCATGTTAACGGTTTTGTCCCAAAATCTCTTGTGTGAAGTGTGTTGAAACAGGCCACTCCGATATCGATTGTAAAAACGAGTGCACCCTGACGTGCCTCTGGAACCAGTGAGGTGGCACCAGGTGGTTCGGTTGGTACTATCAGTGTTCCTTCTAATGGTGAAGCAATGAATGACCAATAAATAGCAACAACAAGAAATTGTTTAGCGGCAGTGACAAATAACCCAGATCGTATGGAAAAAAGTTGTTCTGGGTAGAGATACTGTAGCTGCAGAAGTGTCTGAGTGTCCCTCTGACTGTTCCTCTTATAATGAAGAGAATAAAACTGTTGTAGTGGAGGACATTAATGAGTCCCAAATTGTGCACAAAGGCACTATTGATCTTAAAGGTCATTGAGATGAAGTGAGCTGTGAGGCAAGACTGTTACCATGTCCAGGAATGAAGTACCACCAGTCCTTCCTTCTGGTTCTGAACAGACCAGAAACCCAATTAGTGGGACTGATCCACAAATATAAGTAGTGAATGCATTTTTACAGGAGTGTGGAACTGGCATTCCAACTCAGAGTGCAGGAAATGAACATCAGTGTGCTGGTGACTGTGCATCAGAGCACATTGAAAATTCTCTGGAGATTCCTATAAATAAGGTATTGATAGCTGAGAGCAATGTCCAGGAACCAGGTGGAACATTATCCAACCTGCCGGAATCTGATAAGGATCTGGAAGTAACTGATCTGTCACTATCATCGACATCCTCAACTTGTTTCTTGAACAAAACTTATAGACACCATCATATACTGTAGTTATTAAAGAGCACTTTCCTGATTTGGTTTCATTTATCGACACATCAAGGTTTATATTTAAATATCCTGACGATTTTGACCCAACAAGATCACAATTCCACAGCCTCACAAAATTCGTAATAAAAGCAGTGTTTGAGTGTTTTCAGCCTCAAGCTGAATTCATCAACAAAGAACTATTCATCGACTTCCGGTTCCGGGTTTTGAGACGACGGCTGGTTCTCTCATGGGTCTCCACCGACTTTCTCAAAGTTTAGTTTCTGGTCATTATCTGTCGCGTTTTTTAACGGTTTATTTTGTTACCGACATGTTTACTGTGTGTTCCTAGTTCGGTTTTGTTTCCAAATTTGTGCTATTTTGTGAGGTTTTTGTCGATCTTGTCATATCGGGTTTCCTTGAGGCCGACCTGTCTTTTCCGTCGAGGTGCATGATCGATTTTAAAGCACTTCCCTGCCTCAAACTGATGTTCACGATGAACTCCTCAGACATTCCAGGACCAAGCAAAACTCTTCCCTTTGTTCCCTTGTACATCCCTTCCAACAACCTGACTTCTGCTTCTGGCACTCCCATCCACCTTGGTGTTGCCATCACCCTCTCTCCAAAGACAGCGTCATAGGCCTCGTCCAGGTGCACAAATCCCCGTGCCATCTCATCTTGCATCTCCAACCTCTTCTCCACCAGATATCTCAGCACGAACATCCCATCCGTCATCCTCATCCCCTTTCTAAACCAGTGCTGCTCATTTTCAATCTCCATCAACACTCTTCCTTATCCTTCCATCCAGAATCCTTTCCAGCACTTTCATAACATGACTTAAAAGCGTAATTCCCCTGTATTTCCTCGAATCTTGAAGATCACCCTTCCCCTTCCATACTGCCACAATGAACCCTATCTTCCAATCCTCCGGAATTGAACCCTCACTCATACATATATTCAACAGCCTCTTCGTCCAACTGACACCGACTTCTTCCACTGTAATTATCTTCTCTGTACACACCTCATCAATGTCTGGCGCTCTTCCCTTCTTCACCATTTTCAATGCCGTCTGCATTTCCTCCTCTGTGATCTCCACCAACTCCATTTTCCCTTCTACATAACACACTTGCTCCCTTCCCGGTCTACTTCTTGTCTGGAGGGTCAAACGGGACAATGCATTGTGTAAATCTCATAGTTAGGTCTGATTGAACCTCTGAACTTCATTCCTACTCTGCCTTTTTCTCGAGTCCTGAGGTAAATCCAAGCAAAGGGTCCTCGTGAGGCCAGCAGGCACCACGCTCGGGATCCATCTGAAGAAACCGCAGCCACGCCCTTCGCATAAGAATGCATCCTCACAGAAGACCAAGGGCAGCAGTGGAAGCCAACAATAAACGCCAGCGCTGTACGGAGCACGCGCCCCACAGCGATGACTCCCCACCCACTGTTCAGGCGATCAGAGTCATGAACAACATACAGTAGGCACTGTACGGGGCATGCAAGATGGTGGGCGGACCCGTGCACTGACCACGTGTACAATGGTGGACTCGCGTGCAGCCTATGATACTTTATCATCATACAGAACAGGGTATGAGTCACACACATCTTCGCTCACCATGGCGGCCACAAATGTCTCCCGCAGGTGGCAGACATCCTTCCGTACCTCCGCCTCGATGCAGCTGCTACCAGGCAGAGGCATTCTGTGCGGCCGGATCGCTCGGGCTGCATGGCGCATGGGGCACGGCATGGGGTTCGGTGCAAGGCAATTCATATCATGGGGTTCGGAGCAAGACAATTCCGTAGCTTGAAACCATCTTGCCAGAAGTGGAGTGGAGCCGCTTCAGCAATCACAACTGGACGCGTAGTGGCCAGGTCTCAACCAGAGCACCTGATTTGGGTGACGACACATCACTTCAGGTCGTCGTCTCCACCCGCACCACAGGGTCTATAAAATGACGAGTCGCAGAGCCGCTAGTGTGTTGTTCCTGCCCGTCGTTCCTGCTCGTCGCTCTTGCTCGTCGTTCCTGTCTTCATTCCTGTTGGCTCGTTTTGTCTGGCTTGGGATTGACAACCTCCCCATTCGCCTGCTGGCTCTGCCTTTCTTTACCAATTTGCCTGCTGACTCTGCTTTCTTCACCACCTCATCGCTTTTCTCCACCCACTCGCTGCTGGCTCCACCCAAGTCCCCCCCCTCATGCCTGTGGGCATGTCTCATTCTCTGGACCGACGCTAGCTGCACGAAGTGCCACGAGGCAAGAGACAATGTGCCAGCTGTCAGGGAGGTATCGCCAGCAGAGCATCCCCGCCAAAACGTATTGGTGGTGCGGTCGGGCAATCGTGCAAGGTATTGAGAGATTGTTAGCCTCATCTCCTCTCCTCTTTTTCTCTTCATTAACTCCTCTTCATCGGGTTCTGTGTGTGTGTGTCCTGGCAGCTGTCCTCGCTAAAGTTAAGATTGTACAAGAATTATATCAGGATAACTCTGCTCTGTGTCTACTTTTGTAAGTTGCTTGTATATTGCCGCACCTTTCACATTTCTTCCTATTTCTGCTACAGACAACAATAAACAACATTCACTGTGCCACATATCTTTCCTCAGCTGCCTGTAATAAATATTTGAAATGTTCCCAGATCGTTTACGTCCTTTCTCTCATTGATCCAGCATGGTCCTTATCGTAAATTAGCTGAGACTGGGAGTCTGGTGGGAACCCGAGGTAGCTCCCCCCTCCCCGGTGGTCTTCTCACGTGACCCCCAGTCCGCAACAATATATGTATACACACACACACACACACACACACACACACACACACACACACACACACACACACACACACACACACACACACACACACACACACATACATACATACATACATACATACATACATACATACATACATACATACATACATACATACATATATATATATATATATATATATATATATATATATATATATATATATATATATATTCCCCTAACTTGATGAGCCAGCAAGGCACAAGTTGAGTCCCAGAACAGAAAATGCTGCATGACTTGTTGGCAACAAGCATCATCATCTGCCACACGAACACATTGTCTCTGCCCTGCTGATAACCAGTTTGGAGGTGAGGTTGCAGTCAGTCGGGATACATTGAACAAAAGGAGCAACACTGACCCTAAATGTAACATGACGCTGACTTCATGCACATAAATTATGCCAACACTGCATCACCACCAAACTAGAATGGCATCCCTGTGGCACTCAGGTCTCTAGGCCATATAGGTTGCTTTGTTGTGACACTTGCAAAGTGGTGTTTTTCCTGCGCCCGAGAAGGTTGGGGACCACTGTTGTACACAATCACATGGGGGCAGATTGAGGTCCCAATACATCAGTCAGATGATGTAAAGTGTCTTGAGTTATATAATTGCAATATACTGATAACCACCCAAACTGAAGTGGACTTCGAGATCTGTAATGAGAACACAACCCCGAAGTCTGGTCATCACTCGATTGTATCCCCGAAACTGAATAAGGAAGTTTAATGAACATTCTTTTTCGGCCTGATTTTGTATTTGTTTGTTTTACATCCTCTGCCCCGAAGCAGCTCAAATAGTCGCTTAATCACAACTCAAATTTGTTTTATTTTGATCACTTTACTGGATGGCAAAGCAGCTTAATTGCTTCCTGTGAAAGGGGCATTAACCCTGTTTGTTTTGAGCATTTCTTTCTCCCATAATTAAATCAACACAAGTTTTCTTTGCTCTGCTTGTAATGCAAAATTCCTTCCGTCATAATGTATATATATATATATATATATATATATATATATATATATATATATATATATATGTATATTGCATTGCTCCAGCAGCAAACCTTTATACATCTTATTGATGGAGCTTTTTCCCATTCAGCATTTTCCTTTTTTTATTTTTATTTTTTCAACTTTATTCAAAAGCTTCACTATGTTTTCCTCTCCACTTGTTCTTCTTCCTCGTTTTTGCTTTTTCACTTCATCTTGATCTAATTCACTTGATCTTCACTTAATCTCACTCGTGCATTCTTGTACTCATTTCTTCATTTCATTAAAATATTGAATCTACCACCACCCCTCCCAATCCCCCAAACTTATTTGGTACTTTTTAAAAGTACTTTTTTTGCCTTCCCATGCATATTTTTCTTTTTATTGCCTTTGCATTTTCATTCTCTGTTCTCTCCCTTCCCTGGTAGATTTGTCGTTGCCATTCACACCTGCGCTGCTTTGTCATCACCATTCAATCGTGCAAAATTTCTTGTCACGATTCAATCACACCGATTTGTCATGGCCTCTCCCCCCCCCCCCATACAGACTTGTTGGCATTCACTTCCACACAGCTTCACCATGACCATTTGCTCCCAAATAGATTTGTTGCTGTTGTCCTGCACTACTTTATCATCATCATCATCATCATCCTGTGCCACTTTTATGTCATCATACACCCATTTCTAGTCGTTGTCCTGTCCCACTTTATGGTTGTCATCAGCCTGCGTCGCTTTGGAGAAATCATTTTCCTGCGCCTCAATGTCGGCGCCATTCGCACCTCCACTGCTTTGTCACTGACACTCGACCATGCACCACTTTGTTACTGACATTCGACCCTGCGCCGCTTTGTCGCCGACATTGAAACATGCACTGATTTGTCACCGACATGTCACCGACATGTCACCATGGTGTTTTGTCACCGACATTCTACCACTTACTGCTTTGTCACCGACTTTTGCACCATGCCACATTTTCACCGATATTCGACTCCACGCCACTTTGTCACTCACATTTGACCCCATGCCGCTTTGTCGCCAACATTGGACTCCACGCCGCTTTGTCACTGATATTGGACTCCACGCCGCTTTGTCGCCTACATTGCACTCCACGCCGCTTTGTCACTGATATTGGACTCCACGCCGCTTTGTCGCCTACATTGCACTCCACGCCACTTTGTCACTGATATTGGACTCCATGGCGCTTTGTCACCTACGTTGGACTCCATGCCGCTTTGTCACCTACATTGGACTCCACGCCATTTTGTCACTGATATTGGACTCCATGCCGCTTTGTCACCAACATTGGACTCCACGCCATTTTGTCACCGATATTGGACTCCATGCCGCTTTGTCACCTACATTGCACTCCACGCCACTTTGTCACTGATATTGGACTCCACGCCGCTTTGTCACCTACATTGGACTCCACGCCGCTTTGTCACCTACATTGCACTCCACGCCACTTTGTCACTGATATTGGACTCCATGGCGCTTTGTCACCTACGTTGGACTCCATGCCGCTTTGTCACCTACATTGGACTCCACGCCATTTTGTCACTGATATTGGACTCCATGCCGCTTTGTCACCAACATTGGACTCCACGCCATTTTGTCACCGATATTGGACTCCATGCCGCTTTGTCACCTACATTGCACTCCACGCCACTTTGTCACTGATATTGGACTCCACGCCGCTTTGTCACCTACATTGGACTCCATGCCGCTTTGTCACCTACATTGCACTCCACGCCACTTTTTCACTGATATTGGACTCCATGCCGCTTTGTCACCTACATTGGACTCCATGCCACTTTGTCACCTACATTTGCACTCCACGCCACTTTGTTACTGATATTGGACTCCATGCCGCTTTGTCACTGATATTGGACTCCATGCCGCTTTGTCGCTTACATTGGACTCCATGCCACTTTGTCATTGATATTGGACTCCATGCCGCTTTGTCACCGACATTGGAATCCACAGCCGCTTTGTCACCTACATTGGACTCCACGCCGCTTTGTCGCCTACATTGCATTCCACGCCACTTTGTCACTGATATTGGACTCCATGGCGCTTTGTCACCTACGTTGGACTCCATGCCGCTTTGTCACCTACATTGGACTCCACGCCATTTTTTCACTGATATTGGACTCCATGCCGCTTTGTCACCAACATTGCACTCCACGCCACTTTGTCACTGATATTGGACTCCACGCCGCTTTGTCACCTACATTGAACTCCATGCCGCTTTGTCACCTACATTGCACTCCACGCCACTTTTTCACTGATATTGGACTCCATGCCGCTTTGTCACCTACATTGGACTCCATGCCACTTTGTCACCTACATTTGCACTCCACGCCACTTTGTTACTGATATTGGACTCAATGCTGCTTTGTCACCTACATTGGACTCCATGCCACTTTGTCACCGAAATTTGCACTCCACGACACTTTGTCACTGATATTGGACTCCATGCCGCTTTGTCACCTACATTTCACTCCATGCCGCTTTGTCACTAATATTGGACTCCATGCCGCTTTGTCGCTTACATTGGACTCCATGCCACTTTGTCACTGATATTGGACTCCATGCCACTTTGTCGCCGACATTGGAATCCATGCCGCTTTGTCGCCGACTTTGGACTACACGCTGCGTTGTCACCGACATTGGGTACCATGACGCTTTGTCACCAACAATCGATAATTGGGATTTCCCATGACGAAGGTGAGTCTATGGGCCGATCACTTTCCCATCTCAGACATGTCGGTGATAACTCGATCTCCCACCGCCTCCTTTCTGGTCTTGCACACTCTGCTCTTTCCTCGCTTTGTCCCCCAAAAAGTTATGCAATGCACACATGGTACACGAGCAATCCCCTTCTGGTGAAACTCTTGAAATCCAGAATTGCTGCTCACCTCCACTCATTTATTCCTCTCCCCCCTCCCCCCCCCCCCCGTGAAACGAATATCTACATCCTCTTCAATCTCATTCTTCTCTCCATGTCTTCAAGACAGCTGTTCACTACCTCCTCAGTTTATGCCCAATCCAAAACCATCATATTTTCTCCCCCTACACAGCCCACCCCGACCCGCAAGTCCACCTCCTTCCAAATTTCCCATTTTTCTTTCTTGAATTTTTGCTTCTGTCACATTTTTGTCCACCGATGATGCATCCTTCCCTACCCCTCATTCCTCATCGCACCCATTATTTGTCCAAGTCTCCCTCTATTTCGTCCTTCAACCCTGCTGTTGGTGTTTCCTTCCTCTCTCTACTGTTTATTACCTCCGCCACCGAAGGTGAAGGAGGTTATGTTTTCACCCCCTTTCTGTTTGTCTGTTTGTTTGTTTGTTTGTTTGTCTATGTACAGGATATATCAAAAAGTTGTGGACAAATTCGGATGAAACTTGGTGGACAGGTTGGGTGTATGACTATTTGATTTGATTTTGGTGAAGATCCCAATCTGGATCTGCATACGAGTGTTACTTAACTTACAAAGTGATTCTTCACCATTGAGAGATAGGGCCAAAAATGATATATTGCATGATATTTACCTTCGCATTCTGCAAAAGGTTATGTTTTGGTTGGCGTGTATTTATTTATTTATTTATTTATTTATTTGTAATCTTGTGATTCGTATAACTTCGTATAAATTCGTATAAAAAGTATTAAACCGAATTGCATGAAATTTGGTGGGATGATTGGTTATTAGCCAGGAAGCATTCGATTAGATTTTGGGATCGTTCGGGTCAAAGGTCAAGGTCACGAAAAGTTCAAAATCGTCTTTTTACGATAACACGGTCAATTTTTATTCAATTTGCATGCAACTAACGCTAAAATGTTCAGAATTCAACGCCTCATCTTGTGATATGCAATATGACACAATGACGCCCATACTCTTGTTACCGGTTCGGGGTCAACGGTCAGGGGGGTCACGACCTTGAAAAATATGCGGTTTTTGCCATAACGCGGTCAATTCTTGTCTGCTTTACATGAACCCAGCACCAAAATGTTCAGAATTTAATGCCCAATCTTGTGAAAGAATGACGTCATAACACATGTCACCGGTTGGGGTAAAATGTCGGGGGGGGGGTCACGCCCTTGAAAAATATGCGGTTTTCGGCATAACTCAGTCAATTCTTATTCGATTTGCATGAAACCAGCATCAAACGAGATTACCTTCTCTTGTTGAAACGTTGTATTCACCGAACTTGCGAGTGAAGACTCGCCAAAACGACCCGAGTTGATTGTTGTTTCGTCCGTAGCCCCCGAAAGTCGGGGGGGGGTCATTTCATTATAGATATGTGGTTTGTGTCATAAGACCATTCATATGAAACCAGTTCCCCACACTCATACCAAAAACAAAAAAGTAGTGGCGGCGAAGGTATGCGCTCTATGAGTGCCCGTTCTAGTTCAAAAATGTATTGGACCTGATATGGACCAGGCATTATGTGGTGGAGGTATGTGCTCTATCGAGTGCACTTCTAGTTAATAATGTAACAATAAAATTTTCACTTCCTGTCATCCTCCACTATTGCTGTTTAATTGCAACCTCCCCTCCCCCCACCCCATCATTATTTTTTTTATTCCCACTGACCCACCTCCATTTGTCTTCTTCCATAATCCCTAATTCCTGATTTCTTTCTTGTCTTTTTACTCATCTTTTACTTATTCTCCTTCGTTTGACTCTCTTTTCTGTTGTGAACCCTTCCATTCTCCCGTTAACTTAAACGATGTTCACTTATCTCTAAAATGTATGTAATTATCTCCCACGTATGCGTGTCTGTAACCACAGCTGTTGCAGGAGTACAGTGTATCCTACCCTTGAAAGGGCCACTCTTTCCACAAAAAACAATGACTGGTGTAAAAAAAAAGGAATTTATTTTGAAAGACAGGTGGCCCTTGTGATGAATTGGCCTGTCCACTCGCCTCGATGGCACTCTCTCTGGCGAGTTCCATCATAAGGGAACCCACAGTGTGCAGATTGATGTCGGAGCACCAAGCCGCTCCCCTGCTACTTCATCCTCCGCATGAACGCTCTGGGAATTTATTGTTTCCGCCGCATAGGGATTTTTTTTTTTCACCATCACAGACCACTCCTAAGAATTTCCAGTAAATAATATGCTTCTTCATGGTACCAGATGCAGTTGAGATTAACCTACTCTTTTCATGTCTATTTTTATCAACATGACTGGAGATGACTGGTTCATGGTTCATCTCTATGAACATGCTGCTGTTTTAGTGAACAAGGATTAATGTGAAAAGGTAGTGGAAAAGTTTGGGTTTGGAGGGAGTTGAGTTTGATATAAAGGTTAAGGCTTTGAAAGCATCATCAGGTTTATAAAGTCATTCCATGTCTAAATTTATAAAAAAAAACGAACAAACAAGACGATCTCAGCTTGTTGAAGTACAAAAGATCTCATTGAAGTACAGTACTGTTGAACACCACTATTCATGGGGGATTCATTCCTCAAAAAATGCTGCGAATGTCAAAGTCCACGAATGTCGGGGCATTGGTAATTTTATTATTTTATTAATTTTTTTTTTTTTGAAACGGGGTCTTTGTTTCGTGGAAGAGTGATTACACAGAACAATTCAGGACATAACATAACAAAGGGAACATCAGGAGAAAAGGAAGGCAGAGGGAGAAAGTAGGCAGAAAGAAAGACAAGACAAACAAGGGATGTAGGTAACGATGAGGGGTAAAGGAAAATGCAAAAGGTGGACAATATGGATACACAAACAAAATTGTGTTTGACCAGTTTCCGATTTTGTCAAGGCCTGAGAAGAGGCAAAAGGCTACTGCCTGTCTGTCAGAAGGATGAGAGATGTCATGGCAGAGAGTAGTCATCAGCAAAGCAACAAAGAGGATTTTCCAGAGTCGGTGAGATCATTGATGAAGATTAATAATAATATGGGGCCTAGAACACTGCCTTGGGGTACTCCAGCCTTGAGGAAGTGGGGATAAAAGGATTCTGTTGAGAGCCCCACATTGACTACTGGAGGGGAGGAAGTCAGTAATCCAAGAGTGGAGTTAACCTCGGATTCCATAGACAGACAGTTTGGAGAGCAGGGCAGGACGCCAGACTGTATCAAAAGCTCGAGATATGTCCAGTGAGACGGCCCTGATCTCATGTCTGATATTGAAGGCCTCCATCCATTGTTGGTGGAGTCGAAACGGCATGTCCAAGGTTGAGTGACCAGGTCTGAATCCAAATTTGATGAATTGAGATGAGGCTGTTGAAGAAATGGAATGATTTTATGTCAACTGTGATGATGGATTCCATGACCTTGCTGATGAATGGAAGTAAGCTAATTTGGCTGTAATTAAGGGGATCCTTTTTTGCACTTTTTTATATAATGCTGTGATGTTGGCTGATTTCCAATTTCCCAGGTGGATATAGGAGACCAGTCCTGAAGTGTAAAAAAAAAAGTAAATATGTTAAGCGTAAAATACCGAGGCAGGCCACACTTTATGATCATGGGGTCCATGAATGACGAATCCGTGAATAGTGGTGTCCGGCAGAACATGATTGTGATGGAGTGTGCTTGTCTTGGTTTGCATTATCGTTTCACATGGTGGGTGAGATTGACTAAACCTTTCATCATTACACAATATGCTACTGTATAAATTGTGGAATATAATTTATTATTTCTACATCGTATGTGAGTCTGACCTATGGTGTAATGATAGTGCGGATATTTTTCAGCTGTCTTGGCTAGTTTTGGATTTCAAACCCAAATATAAACTGTGGTATTGGTGCCCACAGTTCCCCCCCTCCCCTCACCCCTCACCATTTTTCTTCTGTTTCTTTCTGTTGCATCCTGATCCATTCATTGTCGCAGCTCTTCCATGAGCCTTGACTGTGCATCCAAAAAATGATAATAATAATAATAATAATCACAGGCAATAATCACAATATTAATAATAACAATCAGTGTTAAGCCTGGTGTTCCATCTACAGGGAATAGTTGGTGGATCTTAAAGATCCAATGGTGTCTTGATGAAGAATAGGAGAGCTATCACGAGCATCTTGAACAAATGTTACTTTAGCATGACATTCTCGAAAATTCTCTCTGTTGTCCACTGTAATGCAAAGCTGATGTATCACAACCGGTACCCTGATGTCATGTCCACATTTGATAATATCGATCTTACAAAAAGGTGAAGGCGATCGTTTTGTTATATTTATCACTATGAGCACCTTAACAGTCCATAAAGTAGATATAAACCGAAGAAGGTATTTATCAGGTGTTGAGATATTTTGGACAATTCACATGTGGCTTGAGTGTAGAAAATCCTGATTTAATATCCTGTAATCACCTTTAAAAATTAATTAATGTGTTATGTCTCCGCACTGTTTAAATGTACGTGGCCTTTAACCCCTGCCCTCCCACAAACTTTCCATTCATAAAGAAGTAACTGTGATGTTCCATTTAAAGTTGGTGTTCTATTCACCACCATTGTCTCTCACCAGCACTTAACATTTCCCTCTTGGCCTCTCGCCACCACCTTCCCTCCCGATCACACCAGGCAAACAAATTGCGTACCAAGACTCTACGAAACACCTTGAACCCCGTGTGGAATGAGACGCTGACATATTATGGCATCACAGATGAAGACATGCAAAGGAAAACCCTCCGGTGAGTGGACATGGTTGTTTTCTTTGCTGTTGTCGACAGGTTTGTAATTTTTTTGTCGCTCACCTCCAACTTCGTTCCGGGGAGCTTATGGGATGGTGCGTCATCCGTCTGCCCATCAGTCCGTCCGACCATCCACAAATACTTGCAAATTCTCTGATTTTAACAAACGTTCACCCGATATTCGGCCTTGTGAATCGCTGTGCATTTTCTCCTCGTACATTCATACCATCATCTTTGCCGCCATGTGGTTGAACCACGCTTGTGCAATATTTATGCCGAAGTCACGCAGTCCGGTCAAATTGAACCACGTCCCACTGTCTGCATGCCTCTTCATGCATCACCTGCGGCTTGTGTTTCACGGAATGTCCGACCACATTGCAATTGCGTTCCTGCACTTCACACACCAAATGGTTGTGCTGCACTCAAAATGAAAAGCTTTGCTTGTGCAGTTTGGACATTTGTTATAACTGCGTGACTATCCGCCATGTGAATCACAATGAGAAATGGAGTGATTTCATTATTTCCTCAAGGTCGTGAGCACTTGGTGGCCCAGTGTTTCCTGCAGATGTGATTCCACAATTTGTTGTTTTCCTGTTTAAGACATAGATGAGTTAAATCATTGTTAATGTCATATACATGTATTCCAAAACCCAAACCATTGTTACAGGTATCGTTCGTTGAAGCGTGATGTGTGATGTGTTGTAACATTGTATGCTCAAACTTGTCCCCGTGAAGCCATCAGCCAAATGCACGTTAATCACAGCATTGTCTCATGAGGTTGCGCTGATTTAGTGTTCTGAAAGTAATTGGGACTGGCCGTGGAGGATTCTCTCTGTTACGCACGGACGCACCATTACAAGTCTCGTGATGCCATCGATGTTACTTGGAAATGTCACATTCCTCAGCAAGTCTTTCTCCCGAAGGACACATTAGGATGCATCTTTACCTTGAGCGTATGGGGAGACACTGAGGTTGTGAGGAGAGAGTTAAGTGCTCAAGATTGGAACAAACTAACAGGAGGGCAATCAACATCAGAGAAATGGGCAACCTTCAAGGAGCAAACGTGCAGTGTACAAAGTAAGTTTATTCCAATGAGGTGTAATTCTAGAGACAGAATGAGACCAGAGTAGTTGAGCAGGGAGGTAAGGAGTACTATTAAGCGTAAGCAGAAGGCATTTACTTTGGTTCAAAATAATGCGACTGGAGTCAGACTCATCACTTTTGGAGTAAACAGAGGCTAATTAAGAAAATAACTCAGCAAGCCAAAAGAGAAAGAGAACGAGAAGGATATGGCCAAGAATATTGAATATAATTACAAGGCATACACAAGAGGCTGTTCTTCATTTGTAAGCAGCACAAGGCTGCAGGGTAGCATCATTGGCTGAGGGTGTGGCTGTGCCGCTGATGCAATGGCCCCTGCTGATTAGGGCAAGAATTTAGAATTTGTTCATCATACCGGCAATAGCTCGCCAACTCTTCACGAAGGACACCATGGGATCTTTAACGTCCACCAACAAATCCTAGCACACAGGACGCCCGTTTGACATCCATCCAAGGGACAGCACACACATTGATTAACCACCCTGCCTGTGAAACACCGGGATGATGGATACACAAACTGTAGCTGGATTGGGATTCAATCCCAGGCTATACACCTTAGAATTGAGTGTATGTCCCTTTAGGCCATGCTGTCAGCCCTGCATGAGAGGTAAAGAGCAGTTTAGAAACAAGTGTGGGCCCATTAAGGAATAGCACAGGGAGATTGGTTAGTGATGAAAGTGAGATGGAAGTCCTGCATTGAAGAGTTGTTTTGTGTCAATATTTACATAAGAACAGTCAGTGGATTTACAAATAGCTGAACAAATCTACCTGGAGAGTGATGGAGAGATTTTAGAGTAGTTCCAGGAAGGTGTGTAGGAAGTTAAGAAGCAGTTTGGAAAGTTAAGACCAGATAAACCTCCAGGTCCAGATATTATGTCTCCAGGAGAGGGTGAGGTATGTGGTAGAGCAGATAAGTGTGATATTAACTGAAATCTTTAACAACTCATTAGGGTTGAGATAGATACCAGAGGAATTGAGAGCAGCAAATGTAACAGTATTTTAAGAGAGGAATTAGAGAACTATAAACCTGTTAGTTTAACTGAAGTTGTGGAGAAATTATTGGAGACCATAATTTGGGATTGGATAAGGAACCATTTAAATAAATACCCACTAATTAAAGGCACTCAGCATGGATTTACGAAAGCAAGATCATGTTTAACAAACTTATTGGAGTTTTATGAAGCAGTTTGTGATTGGGTGGATGAGGGAATTACAGAGGATATAGTATCTTTAGACTTTTAGAAGGCATTTGATAAGGTACAACATGAAAGGGCGACAGCTGAGGTGAGGGCTTCTGGAGCGGCTGGTAGAATAGCTAACTGGTTGGAAAACTGGATGACAGCGAGCTCGGAAGATGTAAGGAGTGGGGTACTTCATGGATCAGTACTGGGGTCATTATTAGCCCCCAATGGACTTAGTCCGTAATGGACTTACTGCTTGTGTGCGTGTATGGCCCAATTTCATATATCTGTAACGAAAACATGTGGAGTGTGCCGTGCACTCCCCCAATCTCCATTGGACATAGTCTACAATGGAGATTGGGGAGTGCTTGTCACACTCCACATGTTTTTGATTTACCAGCCGATCACATTATGTGCTTTCTGGTTGAATGGTTTGCATTAGCGAGAACAGTCATCTGGGTGGCAGACGGATGGTTGCTCTGTGCGGATTATGCAGTTTTACCATGCTGGACATAATCCGTGGTGATGCTCACCATAACAGTCAGGAGGTGTGTCTGATTGTGTGTCTGTGTGTGTGTGTGTGTGTGTGTATGTGTACGTGTGTGTGCGTGTGCGCGTGTGTGTACGTGTGTGTACATGTGTGTACATGTCTGTACACTATGGTGTACCACTTTTGCAAAAGTAGTTGCTGGAATAAAGCATTATGTGCCTATCGATTCCACAAGTGAAGTTAGGTGATCGACCAAAGTTTGAAAAAATTTCCGCCTTTTTTGACCGTGGGCCGGCATTTTGAAATTTCAGGAAAAATCCATATTTTTGGAAATAATATTGATTTTTGATTATTTTAAAAAATATGTTTCTCTGTGTTTAGATGGCCGAATGCACTTCAGTAGGCACCATTATGATAGTTAGTTCCCATAAATATTACTCACAAACTTGTCCCGACATTTTGAGAAGGGGTTGCCATTTTGGAAATTCAGTGAAAATTGTATATTTTGTGTATATCTAATGAGTTTTTTTATTTATTATTCTTTGTGTACTTGCAGATAAACCTTGACTGACCAATGGTCAGGGCTCCTGTGGCTATGTGGGACAAGTTCGCTAGTTACAGGAAATTTTGCGAAAGTGCTAATTCTTTGCGTGTCGTAAATGATCTAGCTGAAAGAGGAATTAAGCTAGTGTCTGACTTTATTCATATGTGCGATGAAGAGAAACAACGTCAAGCATTGCTACAGTGCGTGGAAGAGCACAGGAAGCTTTACCCAGACTATACAAAACAAACGCAATGTTCTCTATAAGATATCTGTGTGGTTGCTTGTTTGCGAGATTGTTATGTTGTCATATATGAAAACCATGTCACTTAAAACAAATTTGGTTGTTCTCATAATTAATGGATCACGCTCTCATTTGTCATTAATAATGTCTTTATGAAAACGCTACTACTGATATTCTGTAAATGCCTAACAATGTGCCATGCAATAATTGTCAAAATATGGGATTTTCAGTGAAATTCCAAAATGGCAACCCCTTCTCAAAATGTTGGGACAAGTTGTGAATAATATTTACGGGTACTTACTATCATACTGGTGCCGACTGAAGTGCATTCGGCCATCTAAACACAGAGAAATATATATTTTAAAATATTCAAAAATCAATTTTTCCAAAAATATGGATTTTTCCTGAAATTTCAAAATGGCGGTCAAGAATGGCGGGAAAATTTTCAAACTTTGGTCGATCACCTAACTTCACTGGTGGAATCGATAGGCACATAGTACTTCATTCCAGCAACTACTTTTGCAAAAGTGGTACACCCTCGTGTACACTGTATAAGAACAGGACATACAGTGTCAGCACACTGATCGATGTCACTCTCCTCAGCTGGAACCCATGTATCATCACTGTTTCGGGGCCTACTCCAGTACAGATCCTCATGGGCGGCCCCAGCAGTGCAGCACACGCACCACCAAGCCACATCAGCCCACATGCTCACCACCAGACATCATTGACCAGATATAGATCCCCATAGACCTGCCTTTACATGTGAGTGGAATAATTGCACTCACCTCTGCCTCCAAATTCACAATGAGGAATCCCTACATTGAATGAACAGCCAGTTTCAGAGTCTTGGCAGATGGTATGCACCACCGTTAACATATAGGCATCGAGGAATACCGGTGCAGAAGCAACTTGTGCAGGGTCTGTCTACAATTGATGGTTGTGGCTTGCCAGAGAGGGTTAAGATATGGTGCTACCATTTTGGGTTGTTGCCTCATGTCTTATGGCCTCTCCAAATATATGAGATTGCTCTCACAAGAGTGGAGAAAATGGAGAAGATAGTAAATTCATACATGTGGACATGGTTGGGTTTGCCAAAAATGTTAGCTAGTTTGGTGTTATACAGCAGAAGTTCAAAGATATAGCTGCCATTTAAGTCACTCGCTGAAGAATACAAGATTGGGAAAGCCAGATTCCAAATGATGCTTCGAGATTCAAAAGACCCAGTGATCAGTGAACTGGGGCCAAATATAAGAACGGGAACTTCGTGGGATGTTCAGAGGATGGCTGACTATGCGGAGAGTAGGTTGCAAATGAAGGAAATCATCGGGGCAGTGCATAAAGATAGGAAACGATTTGGTTGGAAAGAACAGAAACGGTGGGTACAAGGGAGTGCAGGTGGGGGACAAGAGATGGTGATCGAAGAGATTAAACATATGGAAGAGGAGAAAAGAACAGTTCAAGCTACAAGTCAACCTCAGCAAGGAGCATGGACAGCATGGGAGATGGTTGTGCAGAAGAAGGTTAGCTGGGCATCGCTGTGGAAGATGGAGCCACAGTGACTAATTTTTGTACTGAAATCAATGTGTGACCAAATGCCAACTGCGGTGAATCTGGCAAAATGGAGATTGGCTGAGTCAGTAGAATGTGCCAAGTGTGGTAGAAGAGAGACATTAGAGCATTCACTGTCTGGTTGCCCGAAATCTCGAGCCAGGTACAGTATCCTTGGCAATATAACCAGGTTTTGCAAGTGATTGTCGAGGTTACTAAAAGGCCTTGTCATGAGACAAACAAATCAGACATAAAAGAGAAGACCATTATCACGTTCATAAAGGAAGGTGAGAAGGTAAAGGCCCAGTCACACCTTGACGTTTTAGCCAGCGATGGCAATGTATTAAAATTTATGTAAAACGCTGGCTTACGTTGAACTTTTGATGTTTTTTTTAAAGATTCGGACGTATTCATAGCGACTTGGTCTTATGTATAACGCATTAGTAACGGACACAGAACGTTTCGTTGTGTTATAGATAACTTATACCAATGAATGCTGAACCTGTTGTCGGCCTACACAACCTATGCCCAACCATAGTCTAACTTAGGCATAGCGCGCTGCACGCATCGCCGACGATGTCGTGACGTAGCCTATTAAAAGGCTGACGCACAACGATTCGAATCATAACTGCCGTAGAAATGGAAGGGTTAACATCGCAGTCACACCTTGGCTATCTTGCCAGCGTATGCCGACCTAAGAAAAATGTGTCTAAAACGTTGGGGCACGTCAAATACGGTATGAGTAAGTTTGGTATACGTGATTAGAACGCTAAAGTACACTAGCATACGTCGTAGTAAGTAGAGTACGTCAATAAATTTTAAACATGTTCAAAATTTTACGACGTACTTGGCGTATGACACACGTTCCGCATGCGATGGGGATAAGTTGTACACACGATATGTGGACGCTTACACACGTCCACAAAGGCTACTTGTAAGCTACTCATAAGTCGAAACACGTCGCGGTAATGTCTTTTTTACGCGAAACTTATTTCTAACTTGTGTTTGACGTGCTTTGAACCAATTCTTTACGTAGTCCCAACACACATTGACGTATGTAGACGTATCCCAATGACGTCTTCCGGTCGACAAAAAAAAATAAATGAACGTGTTTCTAACTTACAACTGCCATATAAAGACGTGTTCCCAGCGATTTTGGGAATTGGTATATAAAAATGGTGTTCATAAAAGGGGAACCCAACAGTGTTTTCGAGTCCTTTTTGAGTCGATGTCCATGTCAGCAGTAACAGTATCAGTATCAGTATTAGTATTAGTATTAGTAGTAGTTTGTTCATGTTGGCAGTAGTAGGTGAGTGTGAGGGGGAGGGTGTGGGTTATGATGGATCCTCCTTGCGTCCGCGTGTCCACGGGTAGGAGACATCTTTGCACCATTGTTCGAAGTTCTTCGCGGCTAATTTTTTATGGGGCTTTTTCAACAATGAGCTATGGCTTGTTTTTATGATTTAGGTCTATTCATAATGGGTTGGACAAATGCACAATGAACTAATAATGTGCATAGAGCGTTTCGATAACTTATAGATACGGTATACCAACGAATAATTATCGTGTAGCCGGTGTTCACAAACTATGCCCAACGACAGCCTAACTTATCCATATCGTGCGGCAGTTTATCTTTGCCGGTGACGTAGGGTTTGCTATTCATAGGCTGCCACTCAAAGATTTAAATAGCTGCATCTCCACTATTGAAAGTAGACGCTTGTGCTCAACAATTGGATTTTTTTTTACACTCAACAACTTTTAAACGGTACCACTCAGCTATTTTCATTGTTTACAATGAACGATTTAAATTGCTGTCACTCGCCTTTGTTTTTTGACGCTGGCGCTCGGAAATTTTAATCGTTTCTATTGAACGTGCTAAATCGCTCAAACTCCACTCTTGAAAGTAGACGCTTGCGCTCAATAATTGGATTTTTTTGACACTCAACGACTTTTAAACGGTACCACTCAACTATTTTCATTGTTTACAATGAACGATTTAAATTGCTGTCACTCGACTTGGTTTTTTGACGCTGGGGTTTGGAAATTTGAAGCGTTTCTTCTGAACGTGTTAAAACGCTCAAACTCGACTATTTTAAATAGACGCTGCCGATGGACAATTGGAATCATAGCCAAGCTAGACATCGAAGTGTGAACATCCTCGTCATGCCGAAGAAAAGTTTGAAGAATGCTGCAAATAAGTGTCCTGGCCGTGGCCGTGGATGCTGACGCAAGGACGATCCATTATACCGATGTCTTTCAGCCTATGAGTAACTTCAAAGTAACGTCTGTCGATGTGTGGCAACGATAGCGTAACGTGCCAACAACACGTTAATCATAGGTTAGAAATAAGTTTCGTTTCGGGTACGCTAAACATTACCTCGGCGTGTCTCAACTTATGATTAACTTACAAGTGGCATGTGTTGACGTCTGTCAACGATCGCAGACCGTGCATACAACTTGTGGCCAGCGTAGCGGAACGTGTGAGTCATATGCCGGCATACGTCGTGAAATTTCAAGCATGCAAAAATTTGAGAAAACCGAAAAGTACAACGTTTAAAGCCAACGTACAACGACGTATGGCAGTGTTTTTCAGCGTGCTCTCAATGTTATCAAAACTTACCCATAACGTATTCAACGTGTGCCAGCGTTTTAGAAAAAAAATTCCAAAATCGGCATACGTTGGCTAAAACGTCAAGGTGTGACTGGGCCTTTAGGTTAAGCAACATCAAGGGGGCAGAATGTATTTTGAAGCTAGGTGTGGGCTGGCAGGGAGATGCAGATTTGGACAGTGCTGAGGTTCCCATCTCATATTGCTGTCATCCAACAAAGACCGGATTTAATTATTTGGTCTGATGTGGAAAAAGGGTTGTCACCGTTGAGCTGACAGTACCATGGGAAGGAAATATGGAATGGGCATCTAAAAGAAAGTTGTGAAGGTATGAAGAGGAAAGAGAAGTGTGTGATGACCGTGGGTGGATGTGTGATGTGCTACCAGTGGAAGTGGGTTGTCGGGGTTTTGTGGCAAGTACCTCAACATGATTGGAGCGTCATCTTAGCAAGACAGGAATACTGTGAGGAAATTACAGGAGGCAGCAGAGATAGCCTCATTGTGGATTTGGAGGCAGAGGCGAGTGCAATGATTCCATTCACCTGTAAAGGCAGGTCTTTGGGGATCTATATCTGGTCAATGATGTCTGGTGGTGAGCATATGGGCTGATGTCGCTTGGTGGTGCATATGCTGCACTGCTGGGGCCGCCCATGAGGAGCTGTACTGGAGTAGGCCCCGAAACAGTGATGATACATTGGTTCCAGCTGAGGAGAGCAATATCGAGCAGTGTCCTGACACTGCATGTCCTGATATATATATATATATATATATATATATATATATATATATATATATATATATATATATATATATATATATATATATATATATATATATATATATATATATATACACACACATAGTTATATACATATATATACATATATATATATATATATATATATATATATATATATATATATATATATATATATATATATATATATATATATATATATATATATATATATATATATATATATATATATATATATATATATATATATATATATATATATATATATATATATATATATATATATATATATATATATATATATATATATATATATATATATATATATATATATATATATATATATATATATATATATATATATATATATATATATATATATATATATATATATATATATATATATATATATATATATATATATATATATATATATATATATATATATATATATATATATATATATATATATATATATATATATATATATATATATATATATATATATATATACAGTATATATATATATATATATATATATATATATATATATATATATATATATATATATATATATATATATATATGTATATATATGTATATATATATATCTATATTGTTGTGGTTGAGGAAATTCGCAAACCACCATTCAGGTCCTGTAGGTGAGATATCTCTGTAAGTACATGTGTAGTTAGCCCCAAACCCGTTGTTTTGAGGGAATAAATGTGATTCGGGCTGCGACCCTTTAAGATAGCCGTTTTTCTGTTCTATCTTTATTTTGAACCAACCACATCTCAACCGCCATCACACAACAACCACCAACCGCAACGCCGCTTCACAACAACAACAACGCCAATAGCCACGACCTTTACCTTCACAGCTCGCTCCCACAAACATCGCATCACCGCCATTCCAAGCGTCACCGTGGTCAGGGACCACCACTTTAGACCCTCCACCACCTTCGCCTCTCCTTCTGCGGCCATTCCCGCACCGCTTGTGGGCACCGAGCGTCAGGCTGTCCTGGCCTCGTCCGGGACGCGTGCCGAGCCGCGGGTGCAAAAGGCGGCCTTTCCGAGGAGAAGTCGGATCAGGAATGATACACGCCCACTTCTGATCCGTCCTATCAGCAAGCGCGGGGCGATTTGTCCCCGCCTCCAGGCGCATCGGAGTAGAATCGATATATGCAAATTCGAGGATCAGGGGAGGTTCACGCCCACTATTCCTCCATCCAATAGGCGAGCGTGGCTCCGCCCCCGAGCTCATCCTGATCCGGAAATTTGCATGTGGAAATTTGCATGAAATTTTCCTGCCGTACTATAAAGCACCAAGCGCGGGGCGAATTCAGTCAGTTTTTTGGGCTCTGGCGAAGTGGAGAAGTGTGGCAGCAGCAGAGTGTGGCAGCAACAGTCAAGACGGGTCTAGAGGAGAGTCAGTCTGACGGGGTTCGGAGTCTGTCGGCGAGCTGCAGAGAGGGGAAGCTGGAAGCGCGGTCGAGGTCGCAGTGGAGTCGCTCGTCGCGGGACCCAAGCAAGCCAGCTATCCTCTTTCCCCAGAGCATCAACAATTCCCCCCCTTTTCCCCCCCGCGCTGAGATAGTGCGGAAAGGGGGCCCCGTTCCCACCCCATTCCAAGCAGTGCCAACGAAACCCGCGGAGGAGAGCGCACCCTGTACGAGGCCAGGACAGCCTGACGCTCGGCGCCCACACGCGGTGCGGGAATGGCCGCAGAAGGAGAGGCGAAGGTGGTGGAGGGTCTAAAGTGGCGGTCCCTGGCCACGGTGACGCTTGGAATGGCGGTGATGCGATGGTTGCGGGATGGTGTTGTGAAGGTAAAGGTCGTGGCTTTTGGCGTTGTTGTTGTTGTGAAGCGGCGTTGCCGTTGGTGGTTGTTGTGTGATGGCGGTTGAGACGTGGTTGGTTCAAAATAAAGACAGAACAGAAAAATGGCTATCTTAAAGGGTCGCAGCCCGAATGAATCACATTTATTCCCTCTAAACAACGGGTTTGGGGCTAACTACACATGTACTTACAGAGATATCTCACCTACAGGACCTGAATGGTGGTTTGCGAATTTCCTCAACCACAACACTAACCCCTCCCCTTTTTACAGACTCGTCCCGAGTCGTCAAATTTTCGTGTGCCATCATGTGTAGTTCTCCCCGAGTACGTTTTACCTACGGATCCCTGAGTGCGACATTCATGGAATTCATGTCCCCAAAATAAATAACCTGAGGGCTGAGTAACTACCTAAACAAATCCACTCACACGGACGACTTAAATAAAATTGCCGGCGCTAAGACAGACATGCCGGGGGCGCACTCATATGTACAGTACATCTTAACCTTAACTTACCAATTTTACACTAAACCATGGCCCAGGATCCCAAGCCAAGCCATTGGATCCCAAGCCGCAACCCTAACTACTACGCCAACACCAGGATATATATATATATATATATATATATATATATATATATATATATATATATATATATATACATATACATACATACATACATACATACATACATACATACATACATACATACATATGAGGCGCCGCGATTAGTGATGCAAGGGCCACATCGGCCATTTTGGAATTAATGCCACATCGCACTATTTTAACCCTTCCCCTATCATCCGAGCCTATCATCATCATATCATTAAAAAATGTCGCTTACATCACTCCTCCTCGCCGGGCCTCATATGTGTGTGTTTGTGTGTATGTATATATATATATATATATATATATATATATATATATATATATATATATATATATATATATATATATATATATATATATATATATATATATATATATATATATATATTCTCTATGTCTGAACCCAATTGAGCATTTATGGGATATTCTACAATGATGCCTGAGACAGTGTTTTCCACCTCCAGCAAAAAGATGCGAGTTGATTGACTTTCTCATGGAAGAATGGTGCCACATCCCTCCTGTCGAATTACAGTCACTGGTGGACTCAATCCCATGATGTATATAGGCTGTACTGGCCACATGTGGTGGTCCAACGTCCTATTAAGTGACTTCACATTGATATTTCCAATTTTTTTGTCCACTACCTGTATATCTTAATAATTTGCACCCATACCAAATACAATGCAAATGAGCTTTCTCTAATACAGTTTTTGAGTCATGCATCAGTCGTTCTTCCATTGTCCATGAGGAAAGAGGCTAAAGAGGATTTATACCTGAAATCCTGTTTGAATTTACAGAAGAACACTGTATTTGTCTCTTTTTTAAACATAATTTCAATGATGGACACAGCTTGCTGTTAATTATTTTCTGAGTTCCAGTTTTGCCTTTTTGTTTTTTTGCAGTGCCCTCACCCAACTCTCCCCTGTCACTTTATCAGGTAGTCAAATTTCCTCAACTTGAAAATACTTAATTCTCTTAGACCAGGTAATGGGATCGTATATACTGTATATATATATATATATATATATATATATATATATATATATATATATATATATATATATATATATATACATATAACATTTACTCAGCCCCTTTCATCTCCTAAATTCCTTCCTTGCAAAAATTAATAATTTTTGTGTTGGTCGAAGATGATTGACCCCACGATTGGCTTGCCTCCTACTTTCTCCACACCTTGCTGATTCTTCCACCATTAATTGGTGTAATGTGGCATTTGGGTTAAGATGTCTTGATGACTGTTTTTGGATTCAATCCGTGTGTGGATTGTGATTCGTCCGCCTTCCTTGGAGTGGCCAATTGTGCAAGCTGGCTAGGTTGTCTGTTACCTTGATCCCCAACAGTGCTCGACATCGTAATATTTTCTGTGAATGGCATTCAATCGCTGAGGGTTGATACACGGCGGCAGCTGTGGAGTTCAAACAGACATTCTCCTCGATAGCAGTTTCCTCACCTTTAAAAAAAAGCACGTTTTCCTTCATACGTGGAAGAAAAATATGTGGTCGTGTCACTTCCTGAATAGGTTTTGATTGAACAAATGGCCTGTTCTTTAGTAATCTTCTTCCAATCCTGTAGAACAGGAGATTGATGACTGTGTATTCGTTTTACAGCCTCATTTACCTTCTGAGCTTATGGTTCTTGGGGGTTCTTGCAGCAGGAGGGCTTGCCTACAACTTGGTATTGCCAGAGAGATAACATGGAATCACAGAATAGGTTATCTCGTGGAGTATTCTTTTAAAGGTGTTACTCGTATTACCAAGGCAGCAGTCCTTTCTTCACCCATTACATTTTGATGTTGTTGTTAATATGTAAATACCTGTTTGTGGATCGGAGTTCAATCGTATTCCATGAAGTTGTTTGCAGGAAAACGTCAGCAAGGATGGCTTTAGAGATTTAAAAACTTGGAGATACGCATGCAAATTGGAAAGATAGAAACTACAGATTATATTTCTGGAGATAGAGCATGTTCATTGCAGAGCAATGGAAGGCATTAAATGGAATAGCAACACATATCAGACTAGTATAAGATTGCTGCTGCTGCTGCTGCTGCTACTACTACTACTACTACTACTACTACTACTACTACTACTACTACTACTACTACTACTACTACTACTACTACTACTACTACTACTATGATGACTACCATCCATCACTGTAATACCCCCAATTATTACTACCATCTTGAAGATTCAGCCAGTGTCCGTTTGTGGCCCAAGTCTTTGATGACATGGCTCGAGAGGCCTTGAAATTCACTGAGAGAAGCAGGAATTTGGAATTTAATCAAGGTAATAGCGAGAGCTTGGCTACTCTCCGTGAAAGACACCGTGAGATATTCAACATCCACTAACTCGTACTAGCAGATGGAATCCCAGGACACTTAGTTTAATGTCAATCTGAGGGATGGTGCACTTTGTGATGCAACAACGTGCATGCGAAGCACTCATCGGGTGGTTTATCATCAAGTCGGATGCCAAACCCAGGCTCGACAACTCAAATGTAGGTGTGCTTCCTCAGCTCTATCCTATTTGATTACAAGATAAAATAACTGGTGATTATAAAAGAAAAGGGTGAAATTCAATAATTCAGAATGTATTTAGAAAATATTATTTGAAAAGAAAGAGAGATGGACCAGTCTCTGGCTTGAGATGCAGCACTGGGGTGATGGGTTCAATGTCCCCTCACCTCTAGTTTTCTTCTATGTAGAAATGTTATCCATGTGTTCATAAATGCCATTGAGAAGTTTGTCCATTTCACCTGCTCCTCCGATAGCAACAATATTTGATGACCGTATTCCTCCTGGGATTGCTTAGGTTTTCCGTTAAGCTGATCTTGGCAACATTTCTTTGTAATCTGTCGAATGGACAGAGAGAAGAATAGCAATGCATATAATTACCATCGCCAAAGGAGAGGGTATTGAATTTGGGTCCGTTTGTTACTTGGCAATCATTATTTTATTTTTTTTGCAAGTATGTTGATTGCCTCCATTTGTTTGTTAGTGTGTTTGTCTACTTGTACGTTTGTTTGTCTGTGCGCTCGCCTCCAGCCCAAACCACTCAACTGATCATTCTGAAATCTTCAGAGATTAATGTCACTGAACCTGCAACGGTCGCACATTGAAGTTTCTTAAAATTTGGTCGACCGAAAAGGTCTCCATTGGCCAATAGGCCAATTTGAGCCAAATTTTCTAAAATCCTCAAATATCATCTGATTGACTTGAAATTTGAACAGAATTTGCAAATCAGGTCAGTGAATTCGACCACCTATTATTTTTTGAGGTTATCTTAGGTCAACAGGTCAACATTGGCCATAAGGTCAACTCAAAATAGGCCAAATTTATATGTTGTTTCTAAAATTCTCAATTTTCATCCGATTGACTTGAAATCTGAAGAACATTTGCACATGAGTTCGCCAAACTCAATCAAATATTCATTTTGAGGTCAACCTAAACCAAAAGGTCAACATAGGCCAAATTTTCTGAAATCCGCAATTTTCATCCGATTGACTTGAAATTTGAAGAGCATTTTCATGTCAGGTCAGTGAATTCAATCACCTGTTACTTTTGAGGTTATCTTAGGTCAAAACATCAACATAGGCCATAAGGTCAATTTGTGCCAAATTTTCTAAAATCCTAAATTTTCATCCGATTGACTTAAAATTTGAAGAGCATTTTCATGTCAGGTAGCTGCTTCAACTACCAATTAATTTTAAGGTCAAAAAGTCAACACAGGCCTAATTTCTAAAATTTAGGTCAGGTATAGGAGCATGCACTGGAGCAGCATGTCGCCATGTCCACTTTCCGCCGGTACTCCAGGGGCCTCCATCTGGCCATCTCCCAGGCAGATGCCTAGCCCATCACATCTCCTTAAGATGCTGATCAACCTGCTGCAACCATGAAGCACGTGATCGGCCCATTGGCCTCCTCCACTCACGAGACTCCCTCGCTGAGAGAATCTGGTTAGGGGGATCAGCATCAGGAAAATGAGCCACATGTCCTTACAGCCGAAGCTGATGCTCACGGACTACACAAGTAAGAAAACTCATTTAAGTCTCACTGAGCATCCGCTCATTGAACACAAATTCCAACCAGTGAGACCCAAGTATTCTCCGAAGAGACCTGGCACCAAAAGTATTAAGGCTCCATCTGAGATCCCTGGTCAGAGTCCAAGTCTCACATCCATAGAGCAAGACTGGAAGCACCAAGGACCAGAAGACTCGGACTTTGGTTATCCCGCACAGGTACTGGCAGCAGCACACCCTTTATCTTTATCCCTCTGTAATTTCCACAGCTCTGCACATCACCCTTATTCTTGAAAATCGGAACCAGTACACTTAATCTCCACTCCTCCGGCATCCTCTCACTTTCCAAGACTTTATTAAACAATCTGGTTAACAACCCCACTGCCATCTCTCCTAAGCACTTCCATTCCTCCACTGGTATACCATCTGGGCCAACCGCCTTTCCACTTTTCATCTTCTTCATAGCAGTCCTCACTTCATCCTTACTGATCCACCCCCCTTCCAGATTCACTATCTCCACTTCTTCCAACCTTCTCTCTCTCATTTTCTTCATTCATCAGCTCCTCAAAGTACTCCATCCACCTTCTCAACACACTCTCCTCGCTCGTCAGCACATTCCCATTTGCGTCCTTTATCACCCTAACATGCAGCACATCCTTCCCAGCTCGGTCCCTCTGTCTTGCCAATCGGTATAAATCCTTTTCCCCTTCTTTTGTATCCAACTTCTCATACAGCTCGTCATATGCCTTTTCCTTGGCCTTAGCCACCTCTCTTTTTGCTTTTCGATGCCACTCCTTGTACTCCTGCCTACTTTCTTCATCTCCCTGACTATCCCACTTCTTTTTCGCCAACCCCTTCTTCCTTATACTTTTCTGTACTTCCTCATTCCACCACCAAGTCTCCTTATCTTCCTTCCTCTGTCCAGATGTCACACCAAGTACCTTCCTAGCTATCTCCCTCACAACTTCTGCTGTCGTTGCCCAATCATCCCACCCATCTTTACCACCATCCAACGCCTGTCTCACCTCCTCCCTAAATTTCACGCAACAGTCTTCCTCCTTCAGCTTCCACCATCTGGTCCTTGGTTCAGCCCTCACTCTCTTCCTCAACCTCACCTCTAAAGTCATCCTACAGACCACCAATCGATGCTGTCGAGCTACACTCTCCCCTGCCACAACCTTACAGTCACTAATCTCTTTCAGGTTGCATCTCCTACTTAAGATGTATTCCACCTTTGTGCACTTTCCTCCACTCTTGTATGTCACCCTGTGTTCCTCCTTCTTCTTGAAATACGTGTTTACCACTGCCATTTCCATTCTTTCTGCAAACTCTACCACCATTTGCCCTTCCACATTTCTCTTGTTGAGACCGTACCTCCCCATCACCTCCTCATCCTCTTTATTCCCTTCCCCAACATGTCCATTGAAATCTGCTCCAATCACCACTCTTTCATCCTTGGATACACTCTCCACCACTTCATCTAACTCACTCCAGAAATCTTCTTTATATTCCATCTCACACCCCATATGTGGGGCATATGCACTGATGACATTCATCATCACCCCTTCATTTTCCAACTTCACACTCATCACTCGGTCAGACACTCTCCTCACCTCCAATACCCTCTTGACATAATCTTCCTTCAGGATTACCCCGACACCATTTCTCCTCCCATCCACACCATGGTAGAACAGTTTGAAACCACCTCCAATGCTCCTCGCCTTACTCCCCATCCACTTGGTCTCTTGTACACATAGTATGTCCACCTTTCTTCTCTCCATCATATCAGCCAACTCTCGCCCTTTGCCAGTCATCGTCCCAACATTCAGAGTTCCAACTCTCACCTGCACACTTCTACCCTTCCCCCTCTCCCACTGCCTCCGGACTCGCCTTCCCCGTCTCCTTCTCCTCCTTCGCCCAGCAGTAGCACAATTTCCACTGGTACCCTGCTGACCACCGGTACCGGTGGCGGTCGTTGCTAACCCGGGCCTCGACCGATCCGGTATGGAAATTCGTTTTGTTGTCCGCATAATGATTTGGCATAGGTTTTTACGCCGGATGCCCTTCCTGACGCAACCCTGGTCGCCTCTTAGGACACACAGGGATATGGTACACCTATTCTAACCGGGGCATACACCGGGCCCAGTACAACTGGTGCTCATTTCGCCGACCTCGGAAGGATGGCAGGCTGAGTCAACCCCCTGGTGTTTTCGACTTGGTTTTATATATACATACATACATATATATATATATATATATATATATATATATATATATATATATATATATATATACACATTATATATATATACATATACATACATATATTAATTCAGTGTCCCACCGGGGCTTGAACTCAGGACCTCTTGGGTCCCAAGCCACTGCCCTAACCACTGCGCCAACACCAGGCTTATTGCATTTTTTTTTTTTTTCCATTAAAACTAAAACATGGTTGCGAAAATACAACTTTACGGGAAAACAGCTCGCTCAAACACTGTCAAATTTTATTCACAGGTGGGCAATGAAAGTCTAGAGTCAAAATCAAGCATTATGCATTATGATGCACATTCAAGCATTATGATGTCATCGGTCAAAATTACATATTTTCCATTATAAATCAAAAAAGGTTAGGAATATGCGTGTTTACTATGGAAGACATATATCAAGTCCTTTATTGGCTTTCATTTGATACCATGACCTTTGACCTTCCGTCCTGGCCTTGACAGGTCAAAATCATTTTACGGTCTTAACTTCGTCAAAAATGGTTTAATTGACTTCAAACTAAGACTAAAATATTCCTTATTCTATTCCTTATAATCAACATTCAGGTTAAGGATATATCAAATTTAAATTTGATCCCCAAAATAGCTTTATGCCTTTTTTAACTTTATGCCAAGAGGGATATTTTTTTTCTTGATCTCATTTCTAAACAGGACTGTCATTGAGCATTCTAGTCTTGATGCATTTTGTCTGTGATGCTCCTGCTGCCGCATGAAAATGTGCAGTCTGTTAAGGGATGTCACAAACCTCTCTCCTGTAAATTTATTCCTGGCAGGCCTGTTGGATGCTTTGGGCATGCTGAGCATACAAGAGGATTGTGAGTTTGCCTTGGTGGTTTTTGTCGATACATGGATGAGCCGGACTTGGATATTGTGAACTGGTATTACTTCTTGTAATGGGGACTGGCAGGGTAGCTTGAATGTCCGCGCACTCACCTTTGAGCTGTCTAGCTGGGTTCAAATCTCGACCGAGCTATAAACTGTCATCTTTGTATTTTGCACGCTCGGAGACACATCGATATGTACGCCGTCCCTCGGGATGTTAATCAGGAGGACCCATTGACCAGCACTGACGTCGGTGGATGTTGAAGATCTCGCGGTGCCTTTTGCCAAGAGTAGACATGTTATTGCTTGCATCTTGAACAAATTATAAATTCATGTCACATTCAGTTGAATATCATGCCTGACCAGCCAGTTTGTGAAAGACTTGAAGCAAAACGTTCCACAGCTGACCTCACAAGAAGTTGGGAATAATTGTGGCTGTTCAGAATAGTAGGAATAGTAGTATTTTGTAATTGTGGTGGTGGTGGTAGTAGTCGTTGTTTTTTTTAGTTGTATTCCTGTTCTTAGATGATTTGAATGTTCAGCCTTTTATATATTGATCTCTAAAGTCTAGAGCATGAAGTACTTCTCTGGTGCACATTTGAAAAATTGTAATCGATTGCCTGCTGTGTGCCGCATGCTTAAAATGGCCACCCACACCGTAGGCGCTTCGTCCGTGCGAATCCAAGGTGATTATCCACAGGCGATTGAACGAACACACAATAATGCAAGTCCCAGGCCTTTTCAAAGTGGAGTAAAAACAGAACGGAGAACTGGTCTTAATAGTGTACTACAGTATAGTACATGTAGTCCTGCATCAGCTTCCAACTAGAACAATGGATGGAATCAACAGAAGGTTCATCGAAGTCTGCCAGCCACATTGGGAAGCAAGGACAAGCTGACGTTTCGAGTGTTGAACCAAAATCGGAGCAAAAAAGGCCAGAGTCGTGGAAGAGGGCATTGCCGTCGCACAATATTTGAAACATATCAACATAATTTCCTACTTTAAGATTTTTTTGGAGCCCGAACTTGTTTTCCTGATTTCTGATTGTTTTTTTTCTTCTGCAAGGCCTTGTTATGATGACCGCCGATGGACCCATGCATTCAGAAGGCAGTGGCGGTTATTGCCTTGGCCCTCTGGAGGGTGTCCATCATGTTAAAGTCCTTGTGGTTATTCTGAGGAACACTAAAGTTATGTCGACAGCTCCTTGTACACTCGATTGTGAGGCGAACGCAAGGTGCATCTTGAGCCCCTGAGCTTGTTATTTAGATTTTCCAGAGGGAGGGTAGTGGTGCATCAAAGTATGGCCAGATTGGCAGGCAGCACAGACTTGTAGTCTGACTTCCTAGGCTCTCGCTTTACCTTCCACTTTGTTTACGGGTAAAGACCATAAAGCCTGTTTTAATTAAATCACTCTGTTGTGTCCGTCAGACTTTCTTTCCAAGTTCAGGTTGTTCTCACTACTATTGTTCCAAGTGTAGCTTCTTGGTATGTTCGTTCGATCTGAATTTTAAAAGCTTAAATGACCATGTACTTGTAAAAACCTGGTTCAGACAAACATGTCTCTTCCATCTTCAGACATGGAAATTATATTACCAGGTCATTTGTACCTTCAAGCTTGGATGAAATTGAGATCCTTTTTAAATAAAAAATAAATAAATGTATTCAACTTCATCTCATTCACATGATCTGTTAACTTGTGTATATTTTAATTTAACAAGCTTATCATCCACACGCCATCACAACAAACATCCACATACGTACCTTTTAATTAATTTAATAATTTATGGGTTACGATGATGATTTTTGTGGCCAGGGTAAGTGGACTATCCTTGTAGAGAGCGACGATACTGATGAAGCAGTCCCTGTGCAAGGTTGGTGGTTCGGATTATGCTGGGTGGTTTCGCAAATGCCTCTAAGCTATCCTGTCAGCCCATTGGCTGAAATGCCTTCTCGAAAAAAATACTGTGTAATATTTTGCACTCGAAAGACTGCAGACGGGGCAGCCGGCTTAATGTGAATTCCAAGGTTTAATGTGATCTCAAATGCAGCACGGCACCGAAAAAGCATTTTCAATCTAAATGTATTTCTCCCGTGAATCAAACCCAGAATCCAGACATATCCAAGAGGCCATAATCTGCCCATCCGATACGTCCTTACTATTGCATGACTATGTCCCCTCCAAGCTGTCGTTTCTCTTGCACATCTGAAAATTGTGCAGAAAATCCTTCCCACCACTTATTCCCTCCTCCCTGGGTCATCAATGGCAACTCTCACTCTTCCTCCCTTCTTCCTTGCCTCCCCTTCCTCCCGCAGGATCTCGGTGTGTGATGAAGATAAGTTTGGACATAATGAGTTCATCGGGGAAACGCGCATTCCACTGAAAAAAGTCAAACCCAACCAGACCAAAAACTGCAACATTTGCTTGGAGAGACAATTACCGGTACTCATGTTTGTCTGTTACTGCTGCAGTAAATAGGTATACATTTCCATTGTCATTAACATGATGTGTCACCTTAAGGTCATATCACGCTTTGATCTGTTGCATCTGCATCCATGTACAGTCACGGTAATGTGCTGTGCTCATTCACCCACAATCGCTTGAATGGGGTTTGAGAGCCTATTCCTCTTCAAATTGACTTTCAGGGCAGGTGTACCTTTCTATTTTATGTCTCCCCTCCTCCTACAGACCAGGCAGGGCATGTACGATTGTGAATCCTTCATTTTTCTTCTCCTCTTTCGTTCTTTCTTTCCAACAAGTTACAATTGCATACCATTCATTCGTTTCTGAACCAATCCTCTTCAAATTTGTAAATGAAGAAACCCTTTTTTCTTTTCTCGATTTCGGCCCCGTTCAAATTTCAAGGTTTTAAACTTCAAGGTGTCAAAGTAAAGGCGAAACGATGAATCACACTTTTTGCCTTGCCCATCCCCTTGTATTTGAGTCGATCAAGATGAGATTTGGCATAAATTTGCTTTAGAACAATCCAAATCATGATGTTGATGAGCAATCTGGATTATATGCAGGGGTCAATTGTACAGAAATTAAAGTTTCTGGCTTTGCAGGCATTTATTTTTTATTGAAGCCGTTCCACACAAAGCTTTGCCACAGCTCTTCAGACTAAAGCAAGAAGATGTTGGTCATCTTAGTTTCAGGATTTATCAAAAGTTTATGTTTTCACATGTTGATTGATGTTGATTGATTGATTGATTGATTCATAGTTGATGATGCACATTCTGTGGTTTCAGCAGCCTTCTTGGAAGGGTTAAGCCAGCCTACTTGTAGCCTGATCCGACCTCACTAATTGGTAAACCTGTCTTATGTGGACAAAATACTCTGCATTCAGGTTTCGTAGGAGCACTATTTTGTGATTGTCAATAACCTTGAGTATGTGGCCACCTGTTTTATGTGGCCACTTCGTTATTGTTTGCATTTACCTGCATTTGTAAAATGTTTTCATGCATTTTAATCAGTTCTGACTTAGGTTTTCAAGAAGGTGACTTGATTTTTACATGGGTCAAGGGAAAAATCTGGTCCAACAAAGGAATGATAATTTCAAGGTGTTAGATCACAGGTTGTCTACACTTGTCATTTTTGGTTCACGAAAAAATATTTTCACAAAAAAAAGTGACCACTATATTCGTTATTGTTGTGTGTCTGTCTGTCTGTCTGTCTGTCTGTATGTCTGTCTGTCTGTCTGTATGTCTGTCTGTCTGGATGTCTGTCTGTCTGTATGTCTGTTGGGTAGTCAATCCAGTCGAAAAAAAATTTTTTCAAAAAAAAAAAATTGAAATTTGATCTACCCTTATCATCAGTATTTCTATCAATGTTTGTTTGGGTAGTCGATCCAGTCGAAAAAAAAAATTAAAAAAATATATATTTTTTGAAATTTATTCTACCCTTAGTATCAGTTTTTCCGTTGATATGTTTGTTGGGTAGTCAATCGAGTCGAAATTTATTTTTTTAAATTTGTTCTACCCTTATTATCAAGTATTTTAAATGGCGATTTCGATGAAACTTGGTTGATAGGTTCATACCATGACCTCGTTGTGTGCAAATGAGAACCGTTGCTATGGACACCACCGTTGCCGAGCAACGGGACTTTGTATTTTTTGAAAAATCAAAAAATTTATTTTTTCGAAAATCAAAAATCGGACCACGAGTGACTGTGGGCAGTACATTCAGCCATATTGTCAAAAATTTCCAGCCGGATCCTATGAAAACTGTCGGAGAAGAAAAACTTTGAATGAACCCTGGTCGAAAACAATAAAATAACGAAGTTCGTTATATCTCAGAAACTGAGTCAGATATGCATGAAACTGGTATGGTAGGTTCATGGTATGTCCTAGTTATGTGTGAGAAAGAACCGTTGCTATGGACCCCTCTGTTACCTAGCAATGGCTGAAAAACCTCTAAATGTGGGGGTATTTTAACGAAAAAACAATTTGCAGCATTAACCCTTGAAGCTAGAATCATGAATTTTCTTGTGCTTAATCCTCAGGTCATTCCCCATCGAACGGGCCCATCACGTCAGGTTCTATTGGGTAGTCGACTACCCATGTCCGCCTACCGGCTTGTCTGTTGGGAAGTCGATGTAGTCGAAAAAACTTTTCAAAATAATTTTTTTTTGAAATTTGTTCTACCCTTATTATCACTTTTTCAGTCGATATGTTGAGTAGTCGATCCAGTCGAAAATGTTTTTGTTTTTTTTAAAATTTTGAAATTTGTTCTACCCTTATAATGAGTTTTTCCGTCGATATGTTTGTCTGTCTGTCTGTCTGTTCGGTCCAGTGCTCCATTAATACATTGGCGATTTTGATGAAACTTTTTGGGTAGGTTCATACCATGACCAAGTTGTGTGCAAATGAGAACCGTTGCTATGGACACCACCGTTGCCAAGCAACGGGACTTTTAATTTTTTGAAAAATCATAAAAAAATATTTTTTCTAAAATAAAAAATCGGGCCATGAGTGACTGTGGGTAGTACATTCAGCCATATTCTCAAAAATTTCCAGCCGAATCCTATGAAAACTGTCGGAGAAGATAGACTTTGAATGAACCCCAGTCGAAAACAATAAAATAACGAAGTTCGTTATATCTCAAAGACTATGAGTCAGATATACATGAAACTGGTATGGAAGGTTCATGGTATGTCCTAGTTATGTGTGAGAAAGAACCGTTGCTATGGACCCCTCCGTTGCCTAGCAACGGCCGAAAAAATTCTAAATGTGGGGTATTTTAACGAAAAAACAAACTGCAGCATTAACCCTTGAAGCTCGAATCCTGAATTTTCTTGTGCTTAATCCTCAGGTCATTCCCCATCGATCGGGCCCATCACATCAGGTTCTATTGGGTAGGCGACTACCCATGTCCGCCGACCGGCTTGTTTGTCTGTCTGTCTGTCCCTCTGTTCGGTCCAGTGCTCCGTTAATACAATGGCGATTTTGATGAAACTTGGTTGGTAGGTTCATACCATGACCGAGATGTGTGCAAATGAGAACCGTTGCTATGGACACCACCGTTGCGTAGCAACAGGACTTTGAAATTTTAGAAAAATCATAAAAAAATTATTTATTCGAAAACCAAAAATCGGGCCACGAGCGACTGTGGGCAGTACATTCCGACATATTGTAAAAAATTTCTAGCCGGATCCTATGAAAACTGTCAGAGAAGATAGACTTTGAATGAACCCTGGTCGAAAACAATAAAAAAACGAAGTTCGTTATATCTCAGAGACTATGAGTCAAATATACATGAAACTGGTATGGTTGGTTCATGGTATGTTCAAGTTATGTGTGAGAAAGAACCGTTGCTATAGACCCCTCCGTTGCCTACCAACGGCCGAAAAACCTCTAAATGTGGGGGTATTTTAACGAAAAAACAATCTGAAGCATTAACCATTGAAGCTGGAATCATGAAATTTCTTGTGCGTAATCCTCAGGTCATTCCCTATCGAACGGGCCCAACATGTCAGGTTCTATTGGGTAGTCGACTACCCATGTCCGCCTACCGGCTTGTCTGTCTGTCTGCCTGTTCGGTCCAGTTCTCCGTTAATACTATGGCGATTTCGATTAAACTTGGTTGGTAGGTTCATACCATGACCTAGTTGTGTACAAATGAGAACCGTAGCTATGGACACCACCGTTGCCTAGCAATGGGACTTTGAAATTTTTGAAAAATCATAAAAAAACTTATTTTTTCGAAAATCAAAAATCGGGTCATGACAGACTGTGGGCAGTACATTCAGCCATATTGTCAAAAATTTCCAGCCGGATCCTATGAAAACTATCGGAGAAGATAGACATTGAATGAACCCTGGTCGAAAACAATAAAAAAAACGAAGTTCGTTATATCTCAGAGACTATGAGTCAGATATACATCAAACTGGTATGGTAGGTTCATGGTATGTCCTAGTTATGTGTGAGAAGAACCGTTGCTATGGACCTCTCCGTTTCCTCACAACGGCTGGAAAACCTCTAAATGTGGGGGTATTTTAACGTAAAAAACAATCTGTAGCATTAACCCTTGAAGCTAGAATCATGAATTTTCTTGTGCTTAATCCTCAGGTCATTACCCATCAAAGGGGCCCATCGCGTCAGGTTCTATTGGGTAGTCGACTACCCATGTCCGCCTACCGGCTTGTCTGTCTGTCTGTCTGTCCTGAGCATAGCTCCTTGGGTTTTGATGTGATCCTGATGAAATTTTGGTGGGACGTTTATATCATGATCTAGTTGTGTTTTCCTGAAAATGGGCATGGTGCACCCATTATGGGTGGAGCCACGCCCAAAAACGTGTTTTTAGGGGGTAGCTGATTTCAATTTGCAACTTCTCCTAAGGGGTTTGTCGAATCTGACAGGGGTTTCATTATCTGGTTAGCCCATTGGCACCTGCATCGCCCCACAGAGCTCGATTTTTCATTTTCATCGCAAGGTCAAGGCCACAAGGTCAAGGTCACAAGGTCACGAACTTTTAAAATCTCGAATTTTGACATAAAAATAATACGACCACCCAAACTTTGAGAGCTGGGATAACAATATTTTTATGCATAATCTCGAGGTCATTCCCCACCTAAAGTCTTGAAACCATTTTGCTCTATCTCGAACACCTTGCCCGTGGCGCCCCCTTCAAGATTGTTTTTACGCTGACTTCATCAAAGTATGGATAATCCGAGGAGTGTGAAATGCCATGTAGCCTATATGACGTTATATTGTTCCTGGAATGTTCCAGACGAAGTTTTGCATCAAAGGTGATAATCCTTGACCTTTGACCTTTAAAGTTCACAAAGGTCAAATTTTCAAAGTAGTGGGAATCAAACCGGGTTTTCGACCTTCTTCGACAAACTAACTCCATTAAGCTATAGCACGTATCCTGTTTCTTTATTTTAATGTCCACAACATTGTTTTGTGACCTTTAAAGGTTATGCAAAGGTCAAATTTTTAAAGTTGTTGAACGAAACCGGGTTTTCGACATTTTGCAGCTAATAACCTGTCACTCGTACCACATCATGTTGATCATTTTTATAACTTGGTCAATCATTATCACATTGTCTCAGACTTGTTCATTCTATTTCTTGAGGATTGCAAATTGGGGGAGATGTTTGCGTTTTCTTATGAATGTGTATTGCAATGCCAGTTATTGAGAATGCTCATTGCCGGAGCTTGTGCATGAATAACGTGCAGGACGTAAATGTCGGTGTACTTTAATGCGAGTTCCAAGGACATTTGTTGATAATGAACAAGTTGTATTGGATTTGAACCTGGGCAATAAACATTATGAGCCATCAGTTTCGATGTGAATAGGAAACAGGCCGACTAAAAAATTTATCAGCCAATCTTTCAACGCTTGTGGATTTTCTGATGAATGTTACATGCAGAGGATGTTTGAGCAAAGGTCCTTTTCACACTCGTAGAAACCAAGAAATCAAATTGTATAAACGGGTTTTAAATGATGTTTCTTCAAATTCTAAAGAACCGCATTTGCTCCAGTGTGAACATTCAAATACTTAACCACAGGAAATAGAAAGCCTTTGTTTTCCGACTTTTCATGTTACAGCAAAAGATCGTTAACCGAGACCACTTTGGCTAACCCGCAAAGCTAATGTCTTGTGACCAGGTTTCAAAATACGGCTCAGAGAGCTTGATGGCGTGCGTAGAAAGAAATACCACACAAACGTTCACTCTGCACAAAAGTGAAAACAGTTTGCAATCTTTTGTATCGAATGTTAATGTTTTCTTGCATCTCCCTTTGAATTAGCTGGAAGGATAGTTTATAATCATGCGCGAGTCTGGGTTTGAATCTTCACCCAGGTATAAATTGTCACGCAGGTGTTTTCGCATGCAGAGCGGTTCATCAATATTTTCTGTCACTCAGAGGGACGTTAAACTGGAGACGACGTCTTCCAGCATTAGTTGTCGGAAGATGTTAAAAAATCCCACAGTGTCTTTCGCAAGGAGTAGGCAGGTTATCGCCGGCACCCTGGTCAAACTTCTGACACCTTCAGTAGAATGAATGTCAGGTATATCCAGCTTGTTCATGAAAGACTTGGGCCAAAGACTTTCCCCAGCACACCACACAAGAAATATGGAATAATTGGTGCTGTAGTAGTAGTAGTCGTTTAGTGGTGGTGATGGTGGTGGTGGTGTCCCAATTTTGTATGTGACATCAAGAGGTTTTATAGGCCAATTTGCGTGTTAATAACAACTCGTATGATTATAATTTGTGTCGTGTGATGGCTCCACACGTTCATAATCAACATTCAATGTTGGGTCAGTGCGCAATGCATAGATTGTGAACTTTTGAGAGGTGTGCGGGTTGGAATACCTTCTCCCCAAAAACCGAGGTAGACATTTGTGGTACAAATACATGGCTGATAGTTTATCATTGCTGATACTGCATACCCTCTTTCACTATGAAACATTATCCCTGATATGAGGAAGGTTATTATTATTATTTTTTCAAGGTACAGTAATTTTCCTCCAATCACTGATTTGAGTCCTGCTCAGATATCGGTGGAAGCTGCACTTCACTGTTTAAAGTGACGGTTATCATCATCTTCGTTCAACTAATGCCGACAGATGGGACACCCAGTTTAACGTCCATCCGAAGGACGGCGCACACACATTGATGAATCGCCCTGCCTGTGAAACACCGAGCTGACAGTTGATAGCCGGGTCAAGATTCGAACCCAAGCGAGGCAGCTTCGAGGTGAGTGTGCGTACCTCGAGTACATCCCGCCAGCCAGGGGGCTGTTGTGGAGGCTGTGTGAAAGGATTGCTTTTGAAATGCACAGCTCAGATTTCTCATAAATGTATTTATCCGTTGCTAACAAATATACAAAGGATAATGAAAATAGACAGAAAACAATGAAGAGAGGATGGTAGTGAAGGGATGAAATTGAGTACTAATTTAAGGACAGGAAGGCACCTGGCAATGGCAGACACTTCTTATTATCGATGAGAAATTAAAGTGAAGATTTTGCAATGACCGATTCGCAATGGCAATGGATAATAATGTTATCTACTATGTTACATAAGAAATTGTAATGAAAAATGTACCGAACCTTGGGGTGTTTTATTACCCCCTTTGAATGGCACTAACATTGCGCGGTGTCGATGCAAGTGTGAAGCCAAACGCACATCGAAGGACTTTCACTTTTCAAATCCGATTTTTAAAAATTATTTTTGACATGTGACTTGTAATGGTGGATCATGTGAAAGGAGGTTACTTCCCATGCATGTGACTTTTACTGATGTGATAATGACTTTTCACCTGCTTTCATAGGAGCACAAATATTATCCGTATGCACCATCAGAAAACTGTAATACATCACTGCTTCTTCCCCCAGAGTCGGTTTGACATTTCCCATAGCTGTCGGCCCAAGCGTCGCATCTGCTTTGAGGTGTAAGAATGAAATGGTCAGGATATGACAAATATTCTCCCCTTTTCTTTACACGTGCCTGAAAAGCACCTGTCCTGCATTCCCTCACCACGAGTCCACCACATTAGCATTCTCCGGGCTTCGGCTTGTACCGGCACAGGGCCTTGAAATCTCGACGACCAATCATCCGTTAATCCTGCAGCTACGACCACTCAAGAACCTCGAAAATAATTGTTTGATTCTGCATATTCTGTCAGGAAGATGGTTGGCCCGGTGTGACGGAGATTCAAATCGGATGTTGATTGTGACGTCATCATCGATAGCGTGGTGGTGGGGCCATTTTTTATGTGCTGGATAAAAATGATTGCCAGATGCACGGCTTTTCTCGACTTCTCGCTTCAAATGAAAACATTCCTTTGAACCTTTGAAAACATTCCGTCGTCAAAAGAAGCTCAAATGTGAAAACACTGATGTGTACTTCTTCAGAACAGGTTGTTGTTTATTTTACTTCCCGATTCTGCAAAAGAGCAATGGTACTTATTCTTGTTACAGGAGAGCTATATTTCACCATGGCGTAAATTACCTTCCATCTCGGTAATAATTGCTCGTAGAGTGGGCAGATGTCATGGGAACAAAGATAATGGGCTGTAATGACCTCTTCTGTATTTCTGCCGTTTTCTTTCCACCGGCAGAGTTACGCGCTCCACTTGAGCAAATAACCATGCTGAAACCGTAATGGTTTCGCGATCTCCATAACCTTTCAGAGCAGCTTATCGCCCACTAACCTCAGGAACCCATCTGCGCATGTAACCTGCATAATCATTAAAGAGTTTTGCTTATGACAACTCAAATGCCGTAGCTTTGTTTACATCAGCATGGGTGAATAGGTGGTGTCGCCCGAAGGTCGATCATCGGAATTGCTATCGATTTAGCATTCCACTTCTTCATGAAAAAACATCCTAAAAGTTCAAGGTTCTATTTCAGCGACAGCGTAATTTTTTCTATTTACAATCACTATATTATTTGCATCCTTATTATTTTCCAAGGCAGTTTGCCCCGTTGGCATTCCATTCTGAACCGATGGCTCATGATGCTCAGAACAGAGGTGAAAATCCTACGCACGACATTCGTTGTCTACTAATGTCCTTGTAATAAACATTGAATAACGATAATGTCTACAAACATATTTGTGCTGCATGTAATTTATCTACGAGCTACACTTTGAGACATATCAATGTAAAATGTGTGTGTGTGTGTGTGTGTGTGTGTGTGTGTGTGTGTGTGTGTGTGTGTGTGTGTGTGTGTGTGTGTGTGTGTGTGTGTGTGTGTGTGTGTGTGTGTGTGTGTTGTTGGGAACTAGATCTACTCTGTTAATGAAATGATAAACAAGCAAGAACATATCCGGTCACAGGCGACGTTTCACCTGCTTCTCAGCGAGCTTACTCAAGCCAATAGACCCGAGCCTCGGCCTGTCTCTGCTTTAATTCCCGAGACGGCAATTAATTTGCACCAGTACAAGAGGTCAATTTCGAAACGTTTTTATTTTGCCGAACCTTTAGCAAAAAATGTCAATCACATCATCGATGGTCTGCTCTGCTCTTTTTATTATTCACCTGTAACCTGATATTGTGTGTATGGGGGTGAGTGGGTGTGGGTGTGTTTGTGTTCGTTCTTGTTTTTGTGTTTCTGGGGCACAAATATGGCTGGGTTCACGTCCATGTTGGACATGGTGATGTGTGGGTTGTGTGATTTGTGAAGTTTCCATTGGGTGTTGTGTATGCATGGGTGTGGTGTTGGAGATCAAGTGTTATTGTTTTTTTACTCACCTTGTTCAGCTGTTTGCACCATCCGGTTTTTATTATACACCCGATATATATATATATATATATATATATATATATATATATATATATATATATATATATATATATATATATATATATATATATATATATATATATATATATATATATATATATATATATATATATATATATACATACATATATATATATATATATATATATATATATATATATATATATATATAAATATATATATATATATATATATATATATATATATAGATACATATATATATATATATACATATATATACATATATATATATATACATATATATATATATATATATATATATATATATATATATATATATATATATATATATATATATTGTTGCGGTTGAGGAAATTCGCAAACCACCATTCAGGTCCTGTAGGTGAGATATCTCTGTAAGTACATGTGTAGTTAGCCCCAAACCCGTTGTTTAGAGGGAATTTATGTGACTCATTCGGGCTGCGACGCTTTGAGATAGCCGTTTTTCTGTTCTATCTTTATTTTGAACCAACCACATCTCAACCGCCATCACACAACAACCACCAACCACAACAACGCCAACAGCTACGATCTTTACCTTCACAACTCGCTCCCGCAAACATCGCATCACCGCCATTCCAAACGGCACCATGGCCATAAACCACCACCTTAAACCCTCCACCACCTTCACCTCTCCTCATTCTGTAGCCATTCCCGCACCACTTGTAATCACCGAGCGTCAGGCTGTCCTGGACTCGTGCAAGACGCGTGCCGAGCCGCGAGTGCAAAATGCAGCCTTTCCGAGGAGAATTCAGATCAGGAATGATATACACCCACTTCTGATCTGTCCAATCAGCAAGCGCGGGGCGGTTTGGCCCCACCTCCAGGCGCGTCAGTGTAGAATCGGGATATGCAAATTTTAGGATCAGGGGAGACTCACGCCCCTTTTCCTCCGTCGAATGGGCGAGCGTGGCTCCACTCCCGAGCTCGTTCTGATCCAGAAATTTGCATGTGGGTTCTCCTGCCGGACTATAAAGCGCCGAGCGCGGGGCGAATTTAGTCAGTTTCAGAAGAGTCAGTTTGGAGAGGTCGGAGAGCCGAGTGGAGCTCGCAGTCTGTTGGGGTTCGGAGTCTGTCGGGGAGCTGCAGAGAGGGGAAGCCTGGAGCTTGGAGCATGGTCGAGTTGGGCTGGAGCGTGGAGTGAGTCGGGAGGCGAGGGCGTACGGGTGGTTTGCTGCAGTCGGCTGAGGAGAATTGGGGAAGAGATCGAATAGCTCGGGTCCGAGGCAAGGAAGACGGCGGTCGGCGACTAGCTCGCAGTGGAGTCGCTCGTCGCGGGACCCAAGCAAGCCAGCTATCCTCTTTCCCCAGAGCATCAACAATTCCCCCCCTTTTTCCCCCCGCGCTGAGATAGTGCGAAAAGGGGGCCCCGTTCCCACCCCACTCCAAGCAGTGCCAACGAAACCCGCGAAGGAGCGCGGAGTCGGGGCACCGTCGCGCTGCCACATTTGCAGCTCATCACAAAAACACGGGTAGGATCCACCCGGTCTCGCGGACCTGACCGCTCTTTCAGGTCCCGCGCAAATATTGGCCCACAGGCCCCGTCTGCCCCCTTGTCTTTGAGGGTGGCCCTTTTCTTTTGCTTTTGAGTAAATGTGTTGTCGGCGCCGTCTGTAAAGTAAAACTGTGTAAGTGTTGCCGTGTGCTCGCATAGTCGGTGGTAGATCTGCATTGTTTCTTTTGTAGCAATTGCTGTAGGTGCATTCTGTTGTAATTGTATATGTGTGCTCTCCGTGTGCCGCGGAATAAATGTGCATCATGTTGAACTGTTTTCCCGTTTCGCTTCGTCTTTTCTTTAATTGAATCTCCATCTTGCTTCACGTAAAGGGTTGGTCGTCGGCTGAATACGCCCGATAATTAATCGAAACTGTCAAGGCCGACGATAACACCGCTCGGTTATCCCGATAGTACGGAACGGGTCGCTTAAAGTGGCCCGTGTCCGGACTCGACCTGCGGCGAGGTGCGATCGCCCGGTCTACCCTCCGCGTGGGTACTTAGGTAGGTCGAATTTGGCGAACAACCCTATCCCACGCGGGGGGCCGATTGGCACAATCGTGGTGAGGCTGAAAGTCCCACCCGTGACTAGCTCCCGGCGTTAGTCCGAGAGGGTCACGACAGAATTGTCCGTCCGGTGGGCGACGTGCCGCGATTCTAGTTACGTGGCCGTGCGCGAATTCGCAACAATGTATATATATATATATATATATATATATATATATATATATATATATATATATATATATATATATATATATATATATATATATATATATATATATATATATATATATATATATCGGGGCGTATTATGTGATATCGGTCGTCCGTCCATCTGTCTATCTGTCTGTCTGTCTGTCTGTCTGTCCATCCGTCCGTCCGTTCCTGTCCACACTCTAACTCCCATAGTTTTCAACTTTCACATTTCATATTTGGTACATAGGTACAGACTGTGGAGACGTGTGTCGCTTCCTCAGTTCGTCATCTAAAGTGGTTGCCATGGCAACCAGGATGCTGTTTTCCATGTAGTAGCACAATTCTGTTTATACCTTCTTCTTATACGCCTGATATATATATATATATATATATATATATATATATATATATATATATATATATATATATATATATATATATATATATATATATATATATATATATATCTTCTTCTTCTTCTTTCGGCTGCTCCTGTACGGGGTCGCCACAGCGGATCATCCGTATGATCCGCATAGTGATTTGGCACATGTTTTACGCCGGATGCCCTTCCTGACGCAACCCTGGTTGCCTCTTACAACACAGGGATATGGTACACCTATTTTAACCGGGATGTACACCGGCCCAGTATACTGGTACTCATTTCGCCGACCTTGGAAGGATGACAGGCTGAGTCAACCCCCTGGTGTATTAATTCAGTGGCCCAACGGGGCTTGAACTCAGGACCTTTTGGATCCCAAGCCGCTGCCCTAACCACTGCGCCAACACCAGGCTTTTATATATATATATTTATATATATATATATATATATATATATATATATATATATATATATATATATATATATATATATATATATATATATATATATATATATATATATATATATATATGGCATATGATGTGTTACCGGTCGTCTGTCCGTCCGTCCGTCCGTCCATCCGTTCCTGTCCGCACTCTAACTCCTAAAGTTTTCAACTCTCACGTTTCATATTTGGTACATAGGTACAGACTGTGGAGACGGTGTGTCACGACATACGTTCATCATCGAAAGTGGTTGCCATGGCAACCAGGATGCTGTTTTCCATGTAGTAGCACAATTCGGTATACACCTTCTTGTTGCCATTTGTAACAGTGGTGTCTATTGTGTGGTTATGTCCACATTCTCCACAGTTAGAGTACCCTCTCGGCTCTTGATATGCCATGCTTCTAGTGTTAATCTGTCATTTGTCCTGAATTGTCACTAGTTGATATCCTGTCCTACAGGGCATGATACTAAACCGGAAACGATCCTTCCGACCCAAAATCAACATGGCATTAAACGTCATGCATATTCTCATACCACTTCGAATCAAATTCCGGATGGCTTCCACAGGCCCACTCCAGTCTTTTTTCACCTCCTATCTGGGGCACAGCAGGGCAGAGACAATGTGCTTGTACAGCGGACTACCATTGGTGCTCACAGATCATGCAGCAATAGCTGATATGGCACACAACCTGTGCCTTGCTGCTTTACGATGGTGTTTAATTCATAATTTAACCAACCTGCTTTTTTGGTCACAAGTAAATGACATATATGTATGTATATATATATAATATATATATATATATATATATATATATATATATATATATATATATATATATATATATATATATATATATATATATATATATATATATATATATATATATATATATATAATCTCCAGTGGTATTGGTAGTGGTGTCCAACCTGGTAATGGAACAGTTTGAACGTAAAGTTTTTGGAAATAACAAAATGATTGGTTGCCGTGACACTGGTACAGATACATGGATGGTACATGCACCATTGTACATCGGGCCAAAGTTGAACAACTCCTTGAAAAACTGGATATTTTTCCCCAGCATGAAATTCACAAAATAAATGGAGAATGATGGAAGATTGGCTTTTTTGGATGTTGAGGTGCACCTGCAATCTGACGGTTCGTTGGAGACAAATGTGTAGAGGAAACCAACGCACACCAACAAATTGCTCGATTTCAGTTCATGTAATATCTGTCATAAACACAGTGTTACTCCTACACTAGCATCCCATGCATTTGGCGATTTGCTCATCCAGGAATGCTGTAACCAGGGATATAAAATCAACAGGATATGTTAATGAACAATGGTTATGATAAGAGCCAACTACCTGGATTCAAAAAGCCTACTACAGCAAATAACAAGGAGCAGGAAATGATTGGATGGTGTATACTACTCTACTACCCAGACATCATGGAAAAGATTGCCAAAGTAATGCGAGATTCAAAAATTGGAGTAGCTCATAAGCCGCTGTGCACCATCTGCATTTTATATCTCACTAATGGGCCGGATCTGCATCTGGACCTGAATCATAATCGAATCAGCTTGTTCTTGTTACCTCCCCAACCCATCCACCAAGTTTTGCCATAACCTGTCCACAACTTTTTGAGATATCGTGTGAATTATCATTTTGACCCTATCTCTCAATTGTGAAGAACTGCTTTTGAAATTCTAGTATCCGGATCCGGATCCATATCCTCATGAAAATCCAGCCATTTAGTCCTTGTCACCCACCCAACCTGTCCACCAAATTTCGTCCAAATCCGTCCATAACTTTTTTTTGTGATATTGTGTTATATATATAGTTTTTGCCCTTCATTCTCTCAATGTTGACAAATCACTTAAAAAAAATTCTCGGATCAGGATCTTCACCAAAATCGAATCAATTCGTCCTTGTCACATGTCCAACCTGTCCACCAAATTTTGTCCGAATTCGTTTACAACTTTTTGAGATATCCTATTCACAGACAGACAGACATGAAAACATAACCTCCGTCCACCTTCGGTGGTGGAGGTAAAAATATGGTGTGTGCTGCCTCCTTGCTTGACATTCAGCATTTCAAAGCATAAGAGCATGGACAATCCCCATAGGTTGGAATCCATGGGGAGAGGGAATTCCTCATGAAATGACCCGCTGAGTGCTGTGAAAAAGGTTGCGCCATTGTTGTAATGTCGCTGGTACCAAGAGTACTTCGAAAACTGGCGGCACTTCCTCCAAGCTCTGTGGATGTGTTTGTCTCATCTAATAGTCTTGTATTGTGTCGCATATGTCCTTCTGTATGTCCATGTGCGTGAGATTAGCATTTGTGGCAGCTCCACTATGAGCCTTAGGATCCTGTAAAAAAGCAAACAAACAAAAACAACTGTCACCTGCTCTTTGTTTGGAGAAGGTAACAATGTCATTGCAATGTGTTGCTATGGCCATGTAAGCCTCAGTGAAGCCTAAATATGGCAAAGTATTAGGATGAACAATGCTGGTATTATTGGGATGAAGGATGCTACAGTGAAATTTGAGGTCACCTTTGCTGCCATCGATCTGTTATCTACAGATTTGTCTCCAAACATCAACAAACCAATGCAGTGAAAGACTGCCTCCATCTGGATGATGCTGGTTGACCTCAAACAGAAAATGCAGCTCTGATCAGGCTTGTCAGACGTATTCCTGTCGCCATATGTACAATGTTGTGGCATGAATGGAATCTCCTTCGCAGGTTATCCACAAGAACTGTTCAGAACTGGCTTTGTGCTGCAGGTTACAAAGATAGTAGACCGATAAGATGTCTTCTTCTCACCTCAGAATACAAAGCAGCTCACTTGTATGGTGCTGGGCACGTCAACCCTGGAATCTCATATGCTGGAGGAAGAGCCACTGATCTGATGAGAGCCGATTTCTCCTGCATGTGAATCTTGGCAGAACTTGGGTTTGGGGGCCACCGAACACATTGTATGGAGTCAATCCCATATGGTGGTGGATCCATTATGATATCAGCAGCCTGTTCACCTTGTTTTTTTTCTTCACCTTGTTATTGTACAGGTAAACTGACAGAAAAGTATTGAAAGGGCATTTTGGATCATGTTGTCACACATTTTGACAACCCCACACTTCTCAAGACTGGCAGGATAGCTTAGATGACAATGGATGACAATGCCACAGCCCCCCCTGCTTCCCCCCCCATTCTAGTTCAGTTACCGACATTTTGCAAAATGATACCATCACAACAATGCCCTGTACAGTAAGGAGTCATGATTTACATCCAATAGAGAAAGCATGTTCAGGACATCATGAGATATAGAGTTAAGAAAATTGACCATCTTCCTCTTCTCCAATGCCTTGATTTCCGATCATCAATTTGGTTTCAGATCAGGTCACTCTACCCTGGATATGCTGCTTCTGCTCTCCCAACAATGGATGGAGGTCCTCAATGCAGACATGAAATCAGAGCCATATCCCTAGACATATCGCGTGCTTTTGACACGGTCTGGCACCCTGCCCTGCTCACCAAACTCTCTTCCCATGGTATCCAAGGCCATCTCCACTCATGGCTCACAGACTTCCTCTCCTGTCGCAGCCAACGTGTGGCCCTAAATGGAATTCTTTCATCCCCTCTTCCTGTCCAGGCTGGAGTTCCTCAAGGCAGCGTTCTGGGCCCTGTTCTTTTTCTGGTTTTCATCAAAGATCTCTCTGACTCTCTGGAAAATCCTCTTTATCTCTTTGCTGATGACTCCACCCTCTGCCATACCATCTGTCATCCCTCAGACCGGCGAGCAGCAGCTTCTTCGCTCACTGCAGATCTGGGTAAAATCACAAACTGGGTGCAACACGTGGAACATGTCTTTCAATCCTGGCAAATCTCACACTCTCACTCTGTCTCTCCGAAAGGACCGTTTGGACCCCCCCCCATCTACTTTCTCAACAATCCTCTGGAAGAAGTCCTTTCATTTCAAGCTTCTGGGTCTCACTATCTGCCATGACCTTTCCTGGGAAAGCCACATTTCCAACCAGGCCTCCAAAGCCAGGTGCCGACTGGGCTTCCTCCATCGTGCAAGGTCCTTCCTCGCCCCCCTGAGCTCCTGACCACATACAAAGCTTTAGTCCACAGCCTGATGGAGTACTGCTCTCCCCTCTGGGCTGGTGCTCCTGCATCTCACCTTTCTCGGCTTCATGCTGTGGAAACCAAGGCATTTAGGATCATTGGTATCTCCCACAATTAGGCTGAGTCTTTAGGCCTCTCACTCTCTCCCTGCAGGCAGGTTAGTGGTCTTTCTGTCTTCTACTGTCTCCTCTCCGGTCTCGCCCCCCCGTTCTGTCTGCGATATGATGTGCCCCCGCCTCCCTCCATATTTCCGCAGGGCACTCACGATCTGCCAGCAACACCCTTCTGGTAAAACTACCAAAATCACGAATCACTGCTCACCTTCACTCTTTCATTCCTCTTTTTTCCCACCTTTGGAAAGAACTCCCACACTCTCTTCAATCCCATTCTTCCCTCCAGGTCTTCAAAACTACTGTTCACCACCGCCTCTTACCTTCCCCCAACCAAAACCATGATCTTTTATATCCCCGTTAATCCACCCCAAACCCATCTCCTTCAAATTCCCTGCCTTCCTTCCTGAAAGTTCCCTGTCATGTAAGGTCCTGAAAGTCCCAGTGGTGTCCATCTCGTGTACCCCATGTTTCCTGCCCCATCCCTCTCCCTTCCAGAAATCTCCTTATGTCTCTGTTCCGCACTGTTTTGTCCTTCTCTCTCCCACCCCTCTTGTCTCCTGCCCCCCTTGTTGTGCATTGTGTGTTAGCTCTCATACGACGCTCAACAATGTATACCAAACAAGCTCGAATGAGCTAAGATCCTCGTCCTCTTAATGATGACGCCATAAAAACGAATATGACATCATTGTGATGTATCAGGTTTGCGATAAATTATAATTTATCGCAAATTAGCACAGATAATTATCTGTGCTAATGCCCGGCTTGATTCCCTCAAACAAAATTCAAACAGCTTGCCTAATTTCGGAGATAATGCTATAGGCGATTTCCATTAGCGGCGATATTATGACGTCAACTTTTTTCTAGAAAGAATTTCCAAAATCGGAGATGGTTACTGCCTGCGTGTGGGCTTTCTGCATATACATGGTGAGTTTCATGAAGATCCGATGAAAACTCTGGGTTGTGAAACAAAAAATGTCAAAAATAGGAATGATGTCATAAAAATTGATATGACGTCATAGTGATGTATCCCTTGTGCGGTAATTCATCTCTGCTAAAGCCCTGTTCGATTCCCGCAAACAGAATTCAAAAAGCTTGCCTAGTTTGAGATAATTTTTTAGGCGATTTCCATTAGCGGAGATATTTTGACATCATAACTTTTTTTTCTCGGAGGAATTTTCAAAATCGGAGATGGTTACTGTCTGCGCAGGGAATTTTTACATATATATGCCAAGTTTCAGGAAGTTTCGATGAAAACTGTAGGTTGTGAAACAAAAAAGTCCACAAGAACAACAACGTGAGTAAGACTTAGAGCTCCTCCACGAGGATCTAAAAAAACACAAAAACCCTGGCACAGTTGGAAGCCACTCTGCACCAGGAATGGCGACACCTCCCTTTGGATTCTCTCAGCCAGCTTCTCCAAGGGATGATAATGAGGGTTCCACCAGTCATTCATTCTCATTGTGCTTACTTACACACATTGTCGACCAGTGGAAACCTTCATTTCATTGTGACATCATTGGAAGTCATTTTGTAATGGGTTTGAACCATACATCACAAGATTTGTTGCCAGTCGCCACATTATAAAATCAACGTGCTCTTTTGATTTAAAAGTGCCCTTAGAGGCATCCTAATTTTGTGATTCAAAATAAATAATCCACAAAACCTCTGAATTTGTCTTAAATCATTTGTTGAACACACATACTTTACGAATATATCGTTTTATTTTCCACTAACGTAACGGTTTCTGAATAATTTTCTTGGAGCTGAGAGCCACACAGACACGATCCTCGTTTGTCGTGATGTGTCGGCATAATTTATGTGCATGGCATTAGTGTCATGTCACATCTAAGGTCAGTGTGTTGCTTTCGATAAACTGTGAATAAATATATATATATATATATATATATATGTATATATATATATATATATATATATATATATATATATATATATATATATATATATATATATATATATATATATATATATATATATATATATGAAGACCACAAGGGGAAAACCAGAGATGTCACTTTTTATAAATTTCAGGGTTATTGGACCTGCCAATAGTTGGCAACATAAGGTTTCCTCTCACAATATTACTTTAACAAATAACCAGGGGTGTCACGTAATTTATATGGTATAAAGTTTCGCCGTGCAATGAAAAAACAAGTGTTGTCAAAGCTGAACAAGTAGAGACCCAGAGTTGTCAGTACTTTACTCCTGGTTATCTCCCTTTCATTCATGTTAACTGTTCCACCATAATATTCAGAGTTGAGAAACTAAAAAATGAAAGATTGGAAAACTTTCACAGCATAAACTCTGAGCACTACAATGGCCTCTTTGGTTATATCATGGGCTCTGTAGTTGGTGCATATCGTGGTTCAAGCCTGGTCATACCTTTATTGTGACTTTTATGGGACCCACGCCGTGGCTTAATGGTTAGCGCGTCTGAGTACCCATCCTCATTCGATGTACCCACTGCCCAATCAACCTGCTTAGGTATATGAGGGAGTCACATGAGGTGACTTCGGCTATCGCGGGGGTGGTTTATCCTTGGTTTCCTCCCGGTTTTCCATCATATTAAGTAGTACGGAGTAAGAAATGGAGAATCCGTCGTCATATAAGCGAAATACCCTTGAGTATGGCTTTGAACACCAATCAAACAAAAAAACAATGACCGTTTAATGTTGAAAAAAATAATCTGTGATCACCAAAGTCATGTAATGTATGCTAATAACCAACAAGCATGAATTTGCTACACATCCTGGGTTAAAATTGCTTGGCAATTATTAAACAAGGGAATAACCAGTGATGTCAGTTTGCAACATTGATTATTGCTTTGCTCTTAAATTAAATAACACAGAAGCTTGGCAAATGCTACATGCTTAATTTAATCGGCCAATGATCACTCTTCCTTTTACTGGAAAATAAATCTATATGACAGTTATTAAACAGTCCACCAAAGTCTTGAAACTTTGTTTTTCAGTTTCTTCAAAATTGACTTATCCTGACATCTCTGGTTTTCCCCTTGTGGTCTTCATATATATATATATATATATATATATATATATATATATATATATATATATATCTATATATATATATATATATATATATATATATATATATATATATATATATATATATATATATATACATATATATATATATATATATATATATATATATATATATATATATATATATATATACTACACTTGTTTGTGTGTGTGTGTGTGTGTGTGTGTGTGTGTGTGTGTGTGTGTGTGTGTGTGTGTGTGTGTGTGTGTGTGTGTGTGTGTGTTTGCCAGGATGTCTCCTCTATAACTCTAAAACCGTGAAACCTAGCAGCCTGAAACTTTGCAGGCATACTAAGAAAACTCCAAGGAAGTGCATGACTGAAAATTGGATGTTTGGGTTAATTTAGACACACCTTTTGAAGATCATTAACAGCCTTACTTAATTATATCCTTTATCAGGTGCATCCTTAGTCACTGCTCTCTTTGGGATCTGAAGGCATATCCTAGGTAACCTTGCTGGGGTCTGAAACCACCATGTTTTTTGACCTGCTCAACCATGCCTTGACTTGGAACAAGCCACAACGATTTCTTTACGATAAAGTTTTTTTTTCATTCTCCTCACTCATATTATCGAATGCCTGTTTATCATAGCTATGGATCATTGTGTACATCGCTTTTGTGAATGCTGTAGTTTTCAAATTCGGAGCTTGGAGCAATTTCATGCATTATATGATGCAATTTTACACTATCTACTCTCACGGACCAATTAAAGTAAATCATCAAAATATTATTTCACCGTTGAAGATCGGATATCGCCTGGAATAAATAAATTTCGAAATCTGGAGTAAAATCTGATAATGTTAAAGAAATAACGAGTCTTGTAACTAAGCATATATACCTATTTACATTAAGCAAGCAAGGTTATGGTTCTTCCTCCTCCTCCTCCTCCTCCTCCTCCTCCTCCTCCTCCTCCTCCTCCTCCTCCTCCTCCTCCTCCTCCTCCTCCTCCTCCTCCTCCTCCCCTCTCATATATACACAAGAAAATGTGAAATTTCAAAAGCATAAAAGTTTTCTTTTTCTGTTGTTTGGAGAATTATATTGAGTCAACAAAAAATTTAGGAATGTTCCAAAATTAACTAGCTTTATTGAGCTATATGATTTAATGCATTCAATGCTTGACACCATGCAATGCCCCCCAGATGGACTGATTATCCATAGCATCTGCCAGAGTGTGTATATATTTTCTGAGGTTTCACGAGGTGCTCTACGGGGAATCAAAGCAAATCTGGTGAAAAACATACATCATAAAATAAAGTTATAACGTTTGCGCGGACCGCGAACCGATGTACCACGTGACACATGCGCTACGTCATTCTGAGTGAATCGTTCACTGACTGTGGATGCTTCACTCACTCACTGCAGATGCCACCTCATTGAGAGCAAGTTTTTCGTGTTCAGTCATCCTTCGTGAGTGGTTCGTGCTCTGTCATTCTGAGCAAGTCATTAATGCTCCGTCATTCTGAGTGATTTGTTTGTGCTCCATCATTCTGAGAGAGTTGTTGTGAAATATCACCTGATTTCCGAGCCCTTAACCATATCAACGTTTTTGCTCAATGAATGAGCCAAATTTTTTATCATGCACCAAATAATGTTTGTGAACATATTCCTGAAACGTGCATATACATGCAACGTTGTTTTTCGGTGAAAGCTACTCAAGTTTTTTGGGTTGTATACAGTATGTGCTGTAGTAGGTAACCACACTAACTTCAACCTGCCGCTTCCTGAACAATTGCCGATATCGGTGAAGCGTGTGTGTGTGTGTGTGTGTGTGTGTGTGTGTGTGTGTGTGTGTGTGTGTGTGTGTGTGTGTGTGTATGTGTTGTTCATAAAGAGTAACATATTCTCTCTGTTAATTCTCCTATCCCCACCCCTCTCTCTGTCTTTGTTTCATTCTTGCTCTACCTCCTCCAAATATAGAGCAACACCTCTCTCGCTCTCTCTCTCTCTCTCTCTCTCTTTCTCACTCCCTCACTCCCTCACTCCCTCACTCCCTCACTCCCTCACTCCCTCACTCCCTCACTCCCTCACTCTTTCACTCTCTCTCACACTCACACCCTCTCTCTCTCTCACACTCTCTCTCTCACACTCTCTCTCTCACACTCACACTCACGCTCTCTCTCTCTCGCTCTCTCTGTCTTTCTCTCTTTCTCTGTCTCCAGACATATCTGGATGGTGGTTATGTTTGGGCGGTGTTTGTCTCCAGACGTGTTGGGGCAGTGTTTGTCTCATGACGTGTTAGGTTGTTGTTTGTCTCTGGACGCTTCGTGGCGGTGTTTGTCTCCGGACACGTTGGGGCGGTGTTTGTCTCCTGATGCATCGGTTTGGTGTTTGCCTCTGGACACATCATGGCAGTGTTTGTCTCCGGACGCATTTGGACGGTGTTTGAATCCAGACGCGTCAGAGCAGTGCTTGTCTCTGGACATGTCAAGGGGGGGGGGGGTGTTTGTCTCAAGATGCATTGGGGCAGTATTTGTCTCCAGACACATTGGCGCAGTGTTTGTCTCATGACGAGTCAGGGCGGTGTTTGTCTCCAGACACATTGGGGCAGTGTTTGTCTCCAGATGAGTCAGGGCGGTGTTTGTCTCCAGACACATCAGGGCAGTGTTTGTCTCCAGACACATCAGGGCAGTGTTTGTCTCCAGACGAGTCAGGGCGGTGTTTGTCTCCAGACGAGTCAAGGTGGTGTTTGTCTCTGGACGCGTCGGTGCGTTGTTTGTCTCTAGATGCGTCGGGCCGGTGTTTGTCTCCGGACGCATTGGGGTGGTGCTTGTCTCCAGACGCCTCGGGGCAGTGTTTGACTCTGGACACGTCGGGATGGTGTTTGTCTCTGGATGCGTCGGGCCAGTGTTTGTCTCTCGACGCGTCGGGCCAGTGTTTGTCTCTGGACATGTCGGGGGCAGTGCTTGTCTCCAGACACGTCTGGGCGGTGTTTGTCTCCGGACGTTTCGGGGTGGTGTTTATCTCCGGACACGTCAGAGCGGTTTGTCTCCGGACACGTCAGGGTGGTGTTTCTTTTCAGACACATTGGACCTGAAGCTAAGTGCCAAAACAAAGGAGGGAATTTTCTTTGTTTTATTCTGTTCCCTTTTTTGTAATTGGGTCTGTGAGGAGGTGCCTCAAAATTAGATTTAGGTTAGCTCACGTCTTGATTCATTTCCATTATAATTGTTGAATTTTTTGTATAGTGAATCATTATTTCTTTAAATTGCTGGTGTCTGTGTATCTCTTGTGGGTTCGAGAGGAAAATTCCTTTGGTGTGCTACCTTCCTGTTGAAGCGTCGAGCTGTTTCTTTCCCACGCGCACCATAATCTCCGAGAATCTCGGCTGTAAGCCTCCAAGGGTGAACCGTTTTGCTATCAGTCCAGGCAGGGGTAGACCCACTGGACATGACTACATATACATATATAGTTTCTGAAAGGCCACATTTCAGTGTATTTTTATTTTTATTTTTGCAATGTTCCAAATCCATTTGGAGCACAATTTATGTGGTAGTTTAATTTCATGTCACATCAATGGTGTGAATTAATGAAATTGGTGCATAATGGCGAGATACCTTTGGATGTTTTTTTTTCCATCCGTTTCACCATCTCCTTCCCTCTGTCTCCTCCCATAGTCTACACGGCGTGTTGCTGCAGCAGGCACCTCTCGCGGCATGGCCCTCTATGAGGATGAGGTATCTGTGGATCTATTTTTGTTGTGTTTTCCTTAACCTTCATTCCCTTAATTTTACATCATTCGTTCCCCCTCTTTCCCCCTTCCCCCTAATTTTACATTCAAAACGGAATTTGTTGTCGGTTTTGAATCAGCCATTTATGATTTAAACTGAGCCCTAATTGTATACCACATTGTTTATTGGAGTGAAGGTGTTTGAGGGGGTGAGGTGGTGTGGGGGGGAAAGAAATATTAATCTGACTACCCCATCTGCCTGAATAAACCTACAAACAGATTATCCTTGGTTATGTTTCCTCCTTGGAAGGATGGATTAGGGTGGATTACGGATCATTGTCACAACCAACCTTCACAGTGTGAACCCTAGATGGACATGAAATCGGTGGAGAATCAAGTGGTGTCAATTCACAATGGAAACTTCCCTTCACACGCTGTGATCTCCCAAAATTTACCAAAAAGGTACAACAGACTAATTGGTCACTGTAGCTGCGGTGTGTTTGTGCAGGTTAGGCCATTCTCCAAAACAAATAGCGTTTTCCAGGAAATAATGGAGTCTCTTTGCAGGAAACTGATAAATATTGTTCCATGTAATTCGACATGTCAATGTGTTCAAAATGGGCATCTATTTCACTTTTTCTCCAAGTAAAAGAGTTGCACATGTGTGTATATATATATATATATATATATATATATATATATATATATATATATATATATATATATATATATATATATATATCTATATATATCTGTTTTGAGGCCCCATCTCTGTCTCACTGTACCTTGTTATGATTGGTATCTCTATCTTAGGACAGCTGAGCCATTTTCCTTCATCTCACCATTAACTAGGTGTTACTTCTTTTGCTTAAAGACTGAATTTGCAAAAAGAAAAAGAAAAAAGAGAAGCTTGTTGGGAAGATCCATAATTCAAAAATGAAGGCACCACCAATGAGTAAAACTTCCTTATTCGTTAGGCAAGGCTCATGAGGTCTGACTGTCGAGTGGTCTTCATTCGGAGCTGTGCAGGCATCGTGCCAGATATCAAGTACAATCAAATGTAAATGGGGATGAGAGGGATGGGAGGGTAAGGAAGAGACTTTGTGACTGCCATATGCAAATTGGAAGTTTCAACATCATTACTTTCCTCATTGATGCAAATGACATTGGGTCTACCATCAGCATATTGCATCGCAAAGCACCTCCCCACTCCTCTTCCACTTCGCTCTCCTTTTAGCAGGTACTTAATGCTTGGGGGAATAATTGTCTATGGCCCTACACAGTCCCAGATGAAGAACACTTGAAAGATAGAAGCCGATACGAGTCTTGCCTTGCTGGGCCGTTGTATAACCATCATTGATGGTGCCTCAATTTTTTTTTTTTATTAATAACTCATATTCTGCACCACATGCTCCATTACCTGTGAGCGGATGCCAATTATTAAACCTTTTCCAATCCAACAAGATGCAGTCGTCACAAAGATGTAAGCAGGTCCTCAATTCCAGTTTGTGTCCCCAAAACAACTAATCATATTCAGCTGAAATTTTGCACACCAATGTCACACATTGCCTTTCTTCACAACGTCTTCAAGGTCATGGCATCTTTGTTTCGTGGGTTGTCCCAAACTGAAACAGCGTGAGTTATGAAGATTTTAATATGAATAAAAACATCTTTTGCTTGTAGAAAGGTTATATTTTGCACAGGGAATAGTGTGCGTGTACTTAACAAGCACTGTGATTCGAAACCCCCCAAATAAATAAATAAATAATTAAAGAAATAAACAAATAAATGAACAAAAGTCGCAAGGAAAAATGTCACCAAGTACAGCAGTGATAACGTATTAAAAGTGATCAAGTTGCACAAAGTTTATCATGTCCCAAAAGTGTCACAGAAGGTTAATTTGAAATATCGCAAAAGGGAATGACATAAATGACAATTGTGTCAGGTCAGGTCTGGGAGCATGTGCCAGAGTAGCACGTCGCTGCTCCACTTTCCGCCGGTACTCCAGGGGCCTACATCTGGCCATCCCCCCAAGCAAATGCCTGGCCCACCCCCATCTCCTTGAGATGCTGATCAACCTGATGCAAACACGAGGCATGTGGTCGGCTTATTAGCTTCCTCAACTCATGAGGCTCCCTGGTTGAGAGAATCTGGTGAGCAAGATCAGCATCAGGAAAATGAGCCACATGTCCAAACAGCCGCAGCTGGCACTCATGGACCATGCAGGAAACAAATCTCATTTGAGTCTCTTCCAGTAACCGCTCGTTGGACACAAAGTCCGACCAGCGAGAGACAAGGATTCTCTGAAGAGACCTGGTACCAAAGGAATCAAGTCTCCATCTCAGATCTCTGGTCAGAGTCCAAGTCTCACATCCATACAGCAAGACTGGAGCAACCAAGGACATGAAGACTCGGGCTTTCATCCTCCTGCATAAGTAACAACAACACCACACCCCATGATCCAGTGAATCCAAGACTCCCCAGGCCTGACCTTGTCCTCCAGCTCATAAGCTGTGGAGACCTCCAGGTCTCTTGTGCTCCAGCTAAACACCTGTGGAGACATGAATATCACTGCCAAGCTCGGTGCATCTCTCCGTGACCTCAACATCCTCACCACAAACAAGTAGAGACAAGATAGCAGCATCCAAGATGTTAATGAAAGCCTGGATCTTAGTTTTAACCCTGAAAACCTGTGATCCCAGTGGCTCCGACTCCTCATTCAGCACCTCAAGGGTCCACAGAGGATATCTAGAGTGACTGCGTCATCTGTGAAATCAACGTCTGAGATCTTGACATTCCCAAACGATGCACCGCAGCTTGATCTCTCTGACATCCTCCCCAGAATCCAGTCCATACAAGCACTAAAAAGTGTGGGGGCCAGTACACACCCCTGACGAACTCCAGTAACAAATGGAAATAAGTCAGAGTTGGCATCACCACATCTCACAGCACTATCAGTTCCAGAGTATTGTTGAGACATCAGATTCATCAGTTTTGGTGGTACCCCACGAAGATCAGGAATCCTCCAGAGGACATCCCGATTCACTGAATCAAACGCTTTACAGAGATCAACATAGGCTGCAAGCAGCCCCTGCCGAAACTCGTGTCTGCATTCAGTGAGGGACTGAAGAGAAGCGATATGGTCAACTGTTGGCCTCTTTGGTGTGAAGCCTGACTTCTCTGGGCACATGTGCTCAAGCAGATGGTGGCGAACCCTATCAAGAATTATCCGAGCAAAGACTTTGCACCGAACTGAGAGCAGAATCAGCCCTCAGTTGTTGTTGCAATCCTGGAGATCACTCTTCCCTTTCCAGAGAGGGACAACAAGGACTCTCTTTCAGTCAGTTGGGATGATGCCTGTGTTCCAGGCAGTGCAGAGAACTGCATGCAACGACACGAGTACAGCATTTCCACCAGTCTTTAGAAGTTCAGCATGGATGCCACTGCTCCAAGGAGCTTTACCCCATTTCAACCGGTTCACTGCAGCCCGTGTTTCCACAAATGAAGGTAGATCACAGTTGATTGGAGTGTCAGCAATTGGGATAGTAACACCCCTGACATCCAACTCATCAGCTGTTGGATCAGCCTTCTACAGCCACTCTAAGTAACCGGCACAGCGTGCCTTCACTTCGGACTCCTCTGTCAAGAGCCCACCACCCTCCAATCTAAATGCAGTACACCCAGGGATGAGCTTGGAGGAACACATTGTGCAAATTCCCCTGTAAGCAGGACGAGAATAACTTGACCACAGGTGATGCTCTAACCCTCACAGATTCCTCGCACATAGGCCTCCTTGTCCACCCTCATCACATGTACTATTTTACGTCTCAATTCCCTGAACAGCTCAGCTCTGCCATTCAGCCTGGCCCTGTGACTCTGGACAATGGTATCCAGTGTCTCTTGAGAGACAAAATTATTCTATGCCCTACGGTGAGTTCCAAGACATCGAGCAACAACATCAAGGGTGATGTTCCTGAATGCACTCCACAACTCTTCAGGATTCCTCAACGCACCAAGACCCCTTAAATCCCCACTCAGCCTGTTCGCAATCTCTTCGGCGACCCTCTCGTCCATGAGCTTGCCAACATCCATATTGAGCTGGGATGGTTACACTCTCCTGGATTTAAGCTGCAACTTCAGAGTTGCTACAACAAGCCTGTGGTCGTTATTGAGGAACTGAAGACTCCGGTTGACCCTGCAGTTCTGGATCATCCTCCAGTGACCATCATTGAGTACATGGTCACTCTCCTTTGCCACACTACCAGGGTTGTAATACCAAGTCCAGCGATGAGCCTGCTGGTGCTGAAACCATGAACTGGCCACCCTGTCCATGACTTCTTGCAAAGTCAAAGAACTTGGTGCTGTTCACAGTTCCAGACCCATGGGGACCAACACATGTCTCAGAACCATCCCCATCAGTTCCAGTCAATGCATTGAAATCCCCCAAGACCAGGAGAGTATCTCACCTGAGGCACTGATCAACCACAGACTCGAGCGTGGCATAGAATGCGTCCTTCACCGTGAGATCACTCACCTCAGTCGGAGCATAGACAGAGACCAGGGAAATGGCACCCATGGAGTGACGATTCCTTCATCTCATAATACGCTCGTTGACCGGCGTTACTGCAATTATCATTGGAGTCAACTTATTTGACACAGCTGCAGCAACTCCTTGGGCATGGTAAACATCAGGGCGACCAGACCAATACGAGGTGAAACTACCTGCCATGATCTTGCCGCAATCCATTCTCCGACCCTCAGAGAGAGCTGCAATACCGATGTTCAAACCCTTGAGCTCAGATGATAACAGAAACAGGTGATGATCCTCTCTTAGGGATCGGACATTCCAGGCACCCATCCGAAGGGACTGCCTCAGGTTAACCCAAGGAGACCGCCGTCTGGTGGACGACACCTCAGCACCACTCCGACACACTCTCCCGCAATCTGACCCAGGGATGTTACACCATGGTTTCCCTCCTATCATCAAAGATTGGGGGTCACGAAGGCTTTGCCCCAATCCCATCATCCGGTGAGCTAACTTGTGAAGGAAAGCTGCACAGGTGGTACTCCCACGGAGTGGGTTTTCAGTTTTCTTTGCATTTTTAGTGTGTTTTGTGTAGTGAAGGGTTTTATGATGGCTGGAGTGCAAATCCTGCCACCAACCTCCTAAAATAAAAGTAACTCAACTGCAGAAGGCCGTCTGCAGACAGTTGGGCACTAGATATGGATGGCCGTTGGCTCACAAGGAGCTCCTCCACCCTTTGACAGGTTTTGTTTTTCATCCTCCTGGGTGTCCATATCCAAACACCCTCCTCACCAGGAAACCTGGTGGGAGAGACGGTTTAGTCGCCAACAACCCGACCATTAAACAGGTTAGTACAGGTTTACATGGTACCTAGAACAAGTCACAGATCTAATCTGGCGTGTCCTGACAAAAATTCTATGAACATATCTAAAGACACTTGTACATACTGGAGTTAAATTTTCTTCGTCTGAATTGACCTTCATACAGTTAACGAGCACTTACATCCAGAAGCGTCGCATCAAGAAATGCCAGAAAGGAAACAGGGTTCGAAGTCCTGCGTCTGAATCTGAATCGTTTTTTCCTTCCCGTTACTTTATCTTCTCCGCAAGTCCCTTTTTTTTATCATGTAGAAGGAGAATTCATTTTATTTGCACCTGTGCAGAAATCTGCCACTCCTCTGACATCAAGCACCTTGATTACCCCCATGTTGATCAAGTGCCACGGAGTAATACAAATATACGATTGGTTATTTTGAGATGTCAATATTGCGTGTGAATTTTGCAGACGGACAAGTATGAGAACAAAGCTTTGGAAGAGCGAGGACGCATCCTCATTGCGCTGAAGTACAACACTCAGAAAGGAGGTTTGGTCGTGACGGCGGTCCGCTGCGCACATCTTGCCGCCATGGATGCCAACGGTTATTCGGATCCCTTCGTTAAGATGTGAGGACCACGAACACCATAATGATTGCACGCTCCGATGATGCCTTATGAAAAATAGTGGGAGAAACTTGTTTTTGGAATAGCAGTGTGCTTTCTATGATGTCTGTTGGCAATCATTTGTTAAACTCTTTAAAATATTGTGTTCTTACTCTTTTTTTTTTCTTCTTTTATTTGTTCGCAGTTATATGAAACCAGACATGGGAAAGAAAGCCAAAAACAAGACTATGGTGAAGAAGAAGACTCTGAACCCCGAATTCAATGAGGTGATGTTGCTTCTTGTTGCTTCTTTTTTGCCTCTGAAAATAATTGAGTTTAAGGCTAATACGGCGTATCGTGTACATCAACGCTGGAAGGGTTCTATGATGTTTCATCCAACTATCTCTCCCTGGCAATCATCCTTTCACTTTTTCAACTTCCCACCTCTGGCATTCCTATTGCTTCTCTGTTATGATTACGTGCCCTCGTCTTGGCGCTTTCCTCTTTCCAAGACTCTCCCAAGTCCATTCTGTAGCTCTGCACTGCATAGTTATTCAGATCAATGGGGGCACCCCGACAAGGCAGCTCACAGATGAAATGCATGGACACATCAGTGCATTGTCGGCACTTGTTTTTTTTTCTCATTTTCATTTGACGGACTTTGAGGGGTATTGCCTTTTCATGTGTCGTGGTTTTGTGTCCATTCTGACCTGTCTTGAGAGTACAGTATTAAGAGTCAACCGGTGGTTGATTGGCATCATCATAAATAATAGTCGACAACAGGCCCACATGTAGATATCCCCCTAACTGAGATCTTGATTTTTAATCGATGGTGACACCGTTGTTCTCGTGAGACTTGCTCGGTTTCTAGCGGCTGAGTATGCAAATCTGCAATTCCGTTGCCATCACTGCAATTTAATGGGAAGGAGCATCAGCTGCATTTTAACCCATAAATTCAGAAATGCCAATCCTACGTCCTCACTACGAGACCATCCGACATCATCACCTGCAGATCATCTGACACCCTCACCATGAGACCATCCAACATTCTCACCATGAGACCATCCAACATCCCTACCACTAAACCATTTGACATCCCCACCACTGGACACTCTGACATCCTCACCGTGAGACCATCTGACATCCTCACCACTGGAATATCTGACATTCTCACCATGAGACCATCCGACACTTGTTCAACAACAAATTCGACCATCCGACAACAAATGCCGACCATCCGACATCATCACCTGTAGACCATCAGACACCCTCACCACGAGACGATCCAACATCTCCACCACTAAACCATTTGACATCCTCACCACTGGACCCTCTGACATCCTCACCACGAGACCATCTGACATCCTCACCCCGAGGCCATCCGACATCCTCACTATGAGACCATCCGACATCCTCACTATGAGAGCATCTGACATCTTTTCCACAAGACCATCTGACATTCTCACCAATGGACCCCTCAGACATCCTCATCATGAGACCATCTGACATCCTCACCACTAGACCATCCGACATCCTCACTATGAGAGCATCTGAAATCCTTTCCACAAGACCATCTGACATTTCCACCACTGGAACACCTGACATCCTCATCATCAGACCATCCAATATCCTCACCACGAGACCACCCGACATCCCTGCCACTGGACCATCCTCTATTCTTACTACGAGACCATCCAACTTCCTCACCATAAAAAGCATCCAACCCCCTCGGCACCAATGCAAATGCGTATTTTTTATATCGTAGACGTAAATCTCTTATTATTTTCAACAGAAATACGAAGTCACATGCATTGCAGTTCATAAAACATTTTTTTTTTGTCATTCATTCACTCTTTCATTGTTCTTGCATCTTTTCTTGAAGGAATATAGAAAAAAAAACAGGGAACATAAAAACATTTAATGGAGAACACAAGTATGGTTATAAATATCGACCTGCTGGTTTACACCGTCGTTCTTAACCAGCAGAAATTACATTTTGTACCCCATCACTTACAGGATTCGCCCTTTTCATCCACCTCCCTACCCTCCGTACCTCCCCCCCCCACCACCACCACCACTAAAACTCATGGAGGAGTTTGTGCATGAATCACACGCGTGACAAAAGCATGAGCAGACATCGGTGGGGTATTTTTATTTGAATTTGGAAGACGATGGACTCCAGGGAAAATGACACAGAATATATGAATCGAACCTGGTATCCCAGCAACAGTCGTTATGTGCTCAGATAAGAATTTCAAGCAGGCAAAAGTTGAAACCAGTATGGACCACGGTGACTTTTTGTTTTGTTCCAAACCTAGGAATAACAGTATCGACCCGTTTCTCGAGTGACTTGCCCATGATTTGTGTTTGGCTTCCAAGGGAGACAAATCAAGAGGTTCACCATTATTCTGATCCTTGAAAGAGAAGGGGACCCCGGTGTCGGCTGTGTTGTTTAGTTGCACTTTACGTCGCGAGAGGTCAAACAACATTTTTGGCACCAGTACGGTTTTGGGCCGATATCATGGTCACACGAGAACCATGCCTGTGGGACAACTCAATAAAATGGATTGTTTGATGATAAATTGAATAGTAGGGTTTTATTTTCAAAGGATCTGTGCATGCGTGTTGTTTTTTGTTTTTGTCGAAAGAATGATGAAAGTAAAAAGTTTTAATTTGTTTTTCTTTTTCATGAAAACAATTGCCATCAAAGGTCTCTTTGAATGCGCACGTCATGATGGAGGGGAACATACGGTGGATCAAACGTCGTCCTCACTTTCTGCGCCACTTCCGCACTCGACATTCGCCCGTGAAACGATCGCAAAGGAAAACTTTTAATAACTTCGCTGTCTAACCTTTAAATTCCATGTTTTAACATCCATCAACATTCTGTTATAATCTATCCACCCTGAGCAGTCAACTTGTTGGGAACCACTCTTTATGCCCCCACGCAGTTTCATGCAAACACACAGCCACCCACTCGCTGCTGCTACCAGCGACTTTGAATGGTGTTACATCCGCGATGGCCTTTTAGCAATATTATATTGACACTTTCACATGACAATGCATTACGTAATCCATTGATGATTACAAAAAATATATAAAATAAACTGTCCTTGTGTCCCATTATAGCAACGATTGAGGCGAACAAATAATTCGTGCCAATCGCAAGGATTCATTTCGCACTAATATCGAGGTCTCATTATATGGGATTTGAACCTGGCATCACGGCAGCAATTCCAATTCCACAATTCAGATGAGAATTCCAAACTGTCCAATGGGTTGGACGATGGTAACATTCTGTGTGTTTTGTTGCAAAGCTAGGAATATCAGGATCGCTCCATTTCTTGCGCGGCCATGAATTTTAAATCGGTCATTTCTGTTCCTCACGGGAGGAATACAAATGTGATGTCAGTCATTTCAGCGTTCTCGTTTAAAGCTCTCGTCTCGTGATGCTTTGTCCACAGATTCAAATCGTACATAGTTTGTTGGTTTGTCGATCACCTCCGAATCTCTGTGGATAGCATGTGAACGACTGCTACTACTACTACTACTACTACTACTACTACTACTACTACTACTACTACTACTACTACTACTACTACTACTACTACCACCCACAATTACGACGAAAGCATATTCCTTAATGCCCCTAATTAATCCCACATTGTTTGTGGGTTCGGCTGAGGAGGAAGTTTAAGCCAAGTCTTTCAAGAACTGACTGTCCAGGCCTGACTGTCGCTGATTTAGGCAGGACTTTGCAACCTCGATGGGCTGATAGCAAGACACCATCTTTAACGTCCACCGACTGATGCGAGCAGATGGGACACCAGGCTTGAGGTGTATCCGAGGTACAGCACAGTTTGTGATGCAATAACTGGTCTGTGAAACACCAATCAAGCAGTTTCTCGTCAGGATGGGTATCGAACCCAGATTAAAGGTGCTACCTCCACACCTTCATGTCAGACAAGTGATGCAGTTTTCCAGTTACAGTTCACTTTTTTTGAAGATGTTGCCTAACTAAACCTACTTTAACCTCACCATTATTCCTTTATTCAAGCATCACCTTGAACGCACTTGATCCCTTTGGATCTCAGAAGATAAGTCAAACCGGTAACTGCATGGGTGGAAGACCTCGAAGGAATACTGGGTGTAGGCCGAGGGACAGCAGGAAACCCCTTATCTGTGTTGTGCTCACCTTTGAAATGTCAACTGATGTATAGCATGGAAATCCGTGCAGTGAGCAATGAGGTAAAGTTTTACTTTGCATTTTTTTTTTGTTTATTACAAAAAAAAAATTCAAGGATGGTCAACAGCTCCTATTCACCGACAAGGCCTTCATCCACATCCTGATGGAGTACTGCTCTCCCCTCTGGGCTTCCCCCCTACCTCACATCTTAATCAGCTTCATACTTTGGAAACCTAGACTTTAAAGATCACTAGAATCTCTCGCGGTGAAACCGAGTCGACGGGCCTATCACTTCGCCATCACAGACAACTTGGTGGTCTCCTGTCTTCTCCCGCCTCCTTTTTGCTCTTGCACTTTCTGTGCTATGCCTCCCCCCTTCTCCTCCCCCCCAGGTTTCTGCAGGGCTTGCATGGTCCACCATCAACCCCCCTTCTGGTGAAACTACCTAAATCCAGGATCACTGCTCACCTCCACTCATTTGTTCCTCTTTTTACCCACCTGTGTAACCAACTTCCACATCCTCTTCAATCTCATTCTTCCCTCCAGGTCTTCAACACAGCTGTTCACCACCATCTCAAATTATCCCCAATCCAAAAATCATGACCTTTTCTACCCTCGTTAACCCACCAAAATCCCTTCTACCAAATTTCCAGTTTTCTCTCCTTGGAATTTCCTTGTGTATCCATCCTCTCGTACCTCCCCCCCCCCCCATTCCTCCCCACACCCATTTAGCCATCTGCTTATGGATTTTCTTTCCTGTTATGATTTGCACAGAACTTAAAGTGGTACCCACCGATGGAGTGGAATCAGTAATTGTTTGGCCAGTGAGTTGATCAGTAAATTCCATCTCCATTGGAGTAATGAGCAGACAGATGCAATAATTGTGGTTCGACAAATCCAATATAGTTCAGCGAGTCAAAAATCATCCTTTTATTTATTTTTCCACAAATGGCAACATGGTACGGAGTTAGTCAAGTGATTTTCTCTTCCATCGTCCCTGTGGCAGTGTAAGGTAGGTTCTTGTAAACACTGGCTTCAAAATGCCTCACAAGGAATGCTTCGTTTCATTTGTTAACAATATAACAGATCCAGTTCACCAAACAATGCTGCACGTTTCCTTGTTCACAAAACTTTTTTTTTTTTGCATTTGTCATGACGATCCTCAGATATAAATCCAGAGTTGAGCATATTGCGATACTATAGATTACATTGAGCAATTACATCATGATCCTCCACTGTTCCTGAATTATTCAGGTTGAAATGTATTTTGATTGAGAAAACGGTTCATCTAATTCAGGATGTTGGAACCAGTTTACTACAGGAGTTTCCACTGAAGTGAGCTGCAGAAACCCACAAGGCAAATCTTTGTCAGCAATCTTCTATAATGTGAGCCGCTGCTTTCTCGACCACAGAGCAATCACATTAGGCGGACTGTCGCGTGCCGATGGGATGTGCGTACGTGGCCAATAAGGAGTCGGATTCAGTTAAACCCAGGAGTGACGTGGAAGATTGGAGTCTGTCAGAGGTGTCGTTGCTGGAGTGCAGTGTCTCTTTGGCCTTACCACTCCATTTTCCTTTTTTCATAGGAGAGAGCTTCTCCCCCAGATCTCTTTTGTTCTCTTATAGCAGGTAAGGTGTGGTCAAAGCTTGACCTCGGCAGGAGAATGGAGTGTGTGTGTGTGTGTGTGTGATAACAGGTGCTAAAGGGGAGGATTCTTTGCCACAATATTGTATGCAAGAGCAAAAAAACAATAATGGGGAGGAAAATAACATTGGAGATGAGCATGACACCTCAACTTTTGGAAGGTTGATAAAGAGGGGGTGACTTGATTAAATGCTCATCCATGTAGCGGCTTTGTTGAGGAAGTCGGTTGGCATGTTATGAGGTGCATGTACAGTAAGACGAATTGAGAGATTGTAAATGACAGAGGTCATCGACTTGCTGTGATGGGAACAGCACGCTCCATGTCTTAGCCTTTTTGTTGTCTCGTGCCGAGAAAATATGGTCTTGGTCTATGCGGCATCTAATGTGGGAAGTGGTGGGTGGAAGCACAGGGCCCAAAAGGGAGAGCAATACTTTGTTATCATTTATACAAACGCATTGCAGGTGTTGTGCTGAAGTTTGGAAGTACCAAGGAAGGATTTAGCCCAATATATAATTGCTCAGTCTGTCACTAGCTTTGGAGGCCAGGTTGGAAATACGGTTTGCCTGGAATTACTCATGACTGATGGGTGATAAATCCCAGGTACCAATCAACTTCTCCAGAAGTGTATTGGTGGGTTGACTTGCCTGTTCTTGTCGAGCGATGTGATGGTTATGACTTTTCTGGATAAAATTAAATGTTCCAGGTGTCAGATACACTTCCAAACCTAATGTTGCATCATGATTTAGCTGCTGTCAGTGTCTCGTGGGATGAGAAACTGTTTGATGGAGCATTGAATCCTCTGAAAAAAAATGAAGCCCCCCCTCCCTCCTCTTCCCCTTCGCAGAAGAATTCAAAAGACTGTCAAGAAAAACCAAAAAACATGAATGGATCCAAAACTTGGTAAATATTCTTTGGGACTAGGTAAATTACACAGGGAGAGAAGATGAGGATATGACATTGTCTGTGTCTGTGGAGAAAGTAAGGAAGCTAATTAATGGCGACAAGCAGAGTTTGGTGAGTAGAGCAAGATGTCAAACGTTGAGGAGAGAGAGAGAGAGAGAGAGAGAGCGAGAGAGAGCGCGAGAGAGAGAGAGAGAGAGAGAGAGAGAGAGAGAGAGAGAGAGAGAGAGAGAGAGAGAGAGAGAGAGAGAGAGAGAGAGAGAGAGAGAGAGAGAGAGAGAGAGAGAGAGAGAGAGAGAGAGAGAGAGAGAGAGAGAGAGAGAGAGAGAGAGAGAGAGAGAGAGAGAGAGAGAGAGAGAGAGAGAGAGAGAGAGATAGATAGAGATAGAGAGCGCGAGAGAGAGCGCCAGAGAGCGCCCTGACTTCCTGTGTCCAGTTCAGACCCTTAAACCATCACTTAAGATAGCATGTCAAATGTTGAATAATCAGGACAAAATAAACTGGTCATCAGTGATCAGGCCATTCCAGAAGAGAAGTCACTCTGTCAGCTGCGATTAAGGATTCCATAACTTAGGTTATAAATGGAAGCGGTTAACCATCCCACATATTGGTCTCGACTCCGATGATTATGCGGCGATTTTGAACATCTTCCAAGAAGATAAGTGGAATGCAATTTGAAGTGCTTGGGGAAGAAAACGAGATGTCAGTTCATTTTCAGCAGGATTTGAGAACACAGGTCATAATTCCGTCGAAGCCTACAGCCGAGACTATCAATATGAGCCAGAAATTTCTCCAGTGACAACCACTTGGGTCCAGATGTAAGGTGTAAAGAAGGTGACATTTATGGCTGGAATAAAGAGGCATTTATGCACCATTGATTAAAGGTTTGACGATTCATTATTTCCCTTTTTACCGAGTATGTCCGATAAATGTGTTTTTGTTTGTTTACCCAAACTTTTTTGGCATCTTGATCCATCCAAGGCAATCATTATTCTTACTTTGCCCTCCTCCTCTTCCTCCACCATTTTACTTCCAGGATTTTTTCTATGAGATCAAACACAGCGAACTTGCAAAGAAAACCCTGGATGTCACAGTCTGGGATTATGATATCGGGAAATCGAATGATTTCATAGGTAAGACACTTCCACTTTGGGTCTTCAGTTTGGAATGGAATCATGGATGTGTTTTTATTTGGGCACATTTTGATTTTGAAAATTGAACATACTCGTTTTTATTTCAGATAAACAATTCCTCAAGCTGAAGTTTTTTTTTTTATTCATCGAGATGCAAGAATCAGGATTAACATTTTCTCTCTTGTACTTGAATGTTTTGCTTCCTCCACATGATAAAGGGTATGGACAGACAATAGTATAGTGGGGAAACTCTTTGTCAACTACAATGGTACTTTGTAGAGTGCATACCTCCACAAGGCTGATTAGTTTATGCTTTGTATCCCACTGATGGGCTGGATCTGGATTTGGACCTGAACTAAAATTTAATTGGCTTGTTCTTGTCACATAAGTAATTCATCCACCAAGTTTTGTCCGAATCTGTCCATAATTTTTTGAGATATTGTGCTATATGTCTTTTTAGCCCGATCACTCAATGGTGAAGAATCACTGAAAAAAATATTTCATCCGGATCCAGATTTTCACCAAAATCGAATCAATTCTTCCTCGTTACATACCCAACCCGCCAACTAAGTTTTGTCTGAACCGCCCACAACTTTTTCAGATATCTTGTTCACAAACAAACAAGAAAGATGTCATGCAGAGCCCGATACTTTTTAAGTCCATAAAACAAATTTGGCCTTTAAAAAAAAACAATTGATGGTTGCATTAAATGACAAAATATACAAATCCCCTTCAAATTTCAAGTCAAATGGATGAAAATTGACAATATTAGCAATGACTATATCCACTTTTGGCCTATGTTGACCTCAAAAGTACTTGTTCATTGAATTCCGTGACCTGATGTGCAAATCCTCTTCAAATTTCAAGTCGATCGGATGAAAATTGAGGATTTTAGAAATTCCACCTGTCGTTCACCTTTGGCCTATGTTGACCTTTTGGTGAATGTTGCCCTAAAAATAATTGGGTGGTTGAATTCAGTAACAGGAAATAAAAATCCTCTTCAAATTTCAAGTCAATCGGATGAAAATTGACAATTTTAGAAATTCGGCCTATGTTAACCTTTTGGCAGAAGACGACCTCAAAAATAATTGGTGGTTGAATTCGGTGACTTGATTTGCAAATCCTGTTAAAATTTCTAGTCAATTAGACGAAAATTGAGGATTTTAGAAATTTGACAAATTTGTTGACCTTTGGCCTATTTTGACCTCAAAAACAATAGGATGCTTGCTTATGACGAACTCTAGCATGTAGTGAAGTTTCGTGAAGATTGGTTTAAAATTGTGACCTCGAGGCAATAAACATAAAACAAGAAGATGACGTGCAGAGCACGATACTTGCAAAGTCCATAAAACAAATTTGACCTCAAAAATAATTAGTGGTTGAATTCAATGACTAAATATACAACTCTTCAAATTTCAAGTGAATCAGATGAAAAGTGACAATTTTAGAAATTCGGCCTATGTTGACCTTTTGGCCTATGTTGACCTCAAAAACAATTTGCTGATGGTTGAATTCAGTGACCTGAAATATATATCCTCTTCAAATTGCAAGTCAATCGGATGAAAATTGAGGATTTTAGAGAAAAAAAAACACTTGTTGTTCACCTTGAGCCTATGTTGACCTTTTTGGTCTATGGTCACCAAAAATAGGTGGTTGAATTCATTGATCAAATATGCAACTCTTCAAATTTCGAGTAAATCGGATGAAAATTGAGGATTTCAGAAATCTGACAAATAGACCATGTGGAGGTGGGTGGGATCGTTCAGTTTAGTTGTGCAGATCACCAATCTAAACGAAATTCACCCTGTACATTCATGAGAACACACCATTGAAATTCCTACTTGTTTCCATATGCACAAGTTGACACACCGACAGTTATTACCATTTGAAATTACCGCCGTGAAGTGGGCGTGGCGTGCTTGTAATCGCGGAGGAAATGACCAGGAAACAACAAATCAAGATGGCGGCGCCCATGGTTGTCATGTGATTTCGAGTGATTTTTGGTCTTTCAACAACCAAATATGCGTTGTTTCATACACTTGGGAGCGGAGGATGATGAGAAAGTGACGCAATTCACGGATAAGAGCTGACGTAAGGTATGTGAGTGTGCGAAGGCTTGGTGCGACGCCGCAGATAGTGAAACTATCAACAAATGCTGTTTGCTGGCTGATCAAATTATGAAACTGCTGCCAATGACTGATCCTCCTGCGGATGCCGGCCGTCACCGGTTCTGCTATGCGTCGTTTTGTAACAAGGATCATATAAAACGCGCTGAAGCCAGGAAAAGGAAATCAGAAGCCAGCACTACTGCAGTTTCTGCTGGAGCCAGTGAGGTGGTGGGCGGACTCGAAGAAGAGGGGCACTCATACCACAAAATACGTAGAAAATCCCTCAGAACCTCTGGAGAAAGGGTGGCTGGCAAATCAGCTGGTGTACTGCCAAGAATTTGTATCATATGCCAGAAAAAAGACAAATTCATCCGTGTCAAAGGAAAATCTCAACGTGATCAGTTGTCCTTGGCAGAAACACAGGATGGAGGAAAGCGGAGGGAAACTGCTGAGCAGAGGAGAGATGAACGTGATGTGAGAATAATGACAACTATAAAGGATAAAGACTGGGGCGCTGGAAGTTTGTTATCACCGTAAATGTTATTTACGAGTATGTGAATGACACATACCACAGACAGAGTGAAAGTAAACTCCAAACTCAGAAAGTGAACTATGACAACATTTGACATTTTCTGTGATAAAGTAATCCAGGTAAGACTCATTGATGGAAAGCAAGCTATACATATGAAGAAGTGTGAGATGTTCAATAGGTCAGGATAAGGCCAACTACCAGGGAACAAGATTGAAGAAAAGACTGCAGGAAAGGTACCCAGACATGATTTTCTATCGTCCACCAAAAATGTCTGAGAGCGAAGAGGTGTACATGAAGGACATTGATATTGGTTCCATTGCTCAGGCTGCTGTTGTAGACAGTAGTGCTACAACAGAAACAGAGTCAACTACAGAGGATGAAGCCAGCCAGGGTCCACAGCAGGGTGACTCAGACCTCAATTTACATGTTCTATACTCGGGAGCACTTATGGTGAGGGATGACCTGAACAAACACCAAAGTGTGGACATTACATGGCCACCACTTGCTCCTGACTTCGACATTTCAAATGCTGAAAGAGCCGTCCCTGTTGCATTGTACAACCTTGTTGCACGGATAGCGGGCCTGTCAGATGAGCCAACCCTGGAGAAATTTGTGGAACTCCCACGGCATATTCATCTGAAAATGCTCTCTCTTCTTCAAGACGTTGTTTCTATAGCGTCAAGGGGTCAGACGTTTACTCCGAAGTCCTATGCCTTGGGCCTGACTGTGAAACATTGGACTGGTTCGACTCGACTGTTAGGACTGCTCAACAAGCTTGGGCATTGTCTCAGTCAGTACTACACCGGTTTTGGAAACTGCTTTGGTGTTGTTGCAGATTGATCAGGAGGGAAAACTGCCCTCAAACTGCCTCAGAAATGTACCAACAATATTTGTGTATGATAACATCGATTTCAGTGTGGAGACCCTCGCCGGTCATGGGACCACTCACCACACCAATGGATTGATGATACAAGATGCACCCTCTGAGCCGATTCAGCACGCTCGTCCAGTGACTCCAATTAGCCGTCGTCAGCGGTCATTAGTTGGTAACACGCCACCCATTCTCAAGTACGGTGGGGGGAAAAGGCAAGGGACCGCAGCCTTTTACAGTTGTGACATTGACATCAGTCCGTCACAAGAGGATGGACTATCGCTGGATGTGCTCTATTACACAATGAAAACGGTCCAGAAAACGGACGGGCAGTTGCCGACATGGACTGGGTACAACACCCTCCTTCGTCGGGATGAAGAGTTGACCAAGTCAGCCATCATCTACCTTCCTGTGATCGAGGCATCACCCACGGAACTGGACACCGTTTACACGGTCCTACACCAAAGCATCGATATGGCTGATAAACTGGAACGTGAAGAAGTAGTTCTCGCCTTCGACCTTGCGATCTATAGTAAGGCGCAGGAGATTCGTTAGTTGCACCCGGAGTTGACAGAAAGGTTGGTAATTCGTCTCAGCGAATTCCACCAACTCATGAGCTTCCGAGGCGTGATCGGAAAAAGATTCAGAGACGAAGGTCTGCTAGACCTCATAATAGAGTCTGGTATTGTCACTCAGCGTTCTGCAAATTCAGTAATAAACGGCCACCACTATAACAGGAGTCTGCGCTGTCACAAACTCGTATATGAAGCGCTAAGAAGACTATGCTTCCAGGCCTTCATGGACTCCCACGCAGAGGAGATGCGTGTGCGATTCGAGAGGTGTGTAGAGCGTCTCCAGGAAACGTTTCCGTCTCCGTTGTTCGAACAGTTACTCTCATCGGAAGAGGTCTCGGAAATGTTCACACGCCACAGCGACTTCAGACAGCAGCAATGTACAGCGAGCAAAACATTTACATTCTGGTGCTCATACTTGGAAATGGTGGAGCTCGCACTGGAGCTTATATGGGCAACTCGTACTTCGAACTGGCCGAAACACCTTGCGATCACGAGAGCGTCAATGCCCTGGTACTTTGCGTACGATCACCAAAACTATACAAGGTACTTACCCGTTTATTGGCTGGAAATGGCCGGGCTAGAGCACTCCCACCCAGACACCTATCAAGCGTGCATGGACGGCAAATGGACTGCCCAACGGCATACTCGTTATGGATTTAGTCGTGTTGCGTGCGATCAGATCATAGATCAGGCTTTAAATAGGGACAACAAGACCAGTGGAGGCATCATTGGTTACACTCAGAAAAGCACAGATGTGAAGAAGTGGATCCTGTCCCAACCAGCACGTGCGGAAATCGCAAGGAAATGTGAGTCCATGGCGGGTATCCACGACGAGCCCCGAACGAGAAAGGATTTGGATACGTCGAGCTCGAAGAAGAACGAAGCAGCGGTGGTACAAGTGATGGACACAGTACTTCAAATGATTAACCATTTCTCTGGCGCTCACCTTGAACTCGTCAATATTAGTTCAGGTATCATCGCACCGCCAACCACTTCCGCGGACTTGATGAACGCGTATGTCAAGGGAGAGAATGCTGTCGTGCAATTCATGCGTGATCGGCTTCTCTCGGGTGAGGTCCCATTCCTCAGTCCGATTTCGAAGGCCAAATTGGCAACTTTCTCGAAGGCGCGAGGCAAGTCGGCGACTCCCCACCAGCAGACGCCGAAGGTTGAAATTGCGAATGAACGTCGTTTTTTCACATGACTGCTGTTGATTGACGAGTAAAGCAATGTTACACTTCATGATGTGCTCGTGTACCCACTGGCGAAAATATCTTTCCCGCTGGCATCCGGTGATGGTTCGATTGCTAAGATGGACAAAGCTAAACTCCGCAACCATATACTGAAACTGTGGCCCGATTGCCGTGTGGACGCTCGGCCTATCCAAGGTGCAACGATTGTGGATGGAATGGCCATTATTCAGGCGATAAAGGCTGGTTCACTGCCTAACACTTTCGGCAAACTGGAAGGGATGGTGCTGAACATCATAGTGGCCAAAGCACGACATAACCAATCTTCGAGACTGGACGTGGTGTTTGATACTTACCCAAATATCAGCATCAAGTGCCTGGAGCATGCCAGACGAGCGGGCAGGGCGGGCGATCTTCAGGTGCGAACCATCTACGGACGCGATCAAGCCCTTCCAAAACAGTGGGCCAATTATCTCCTGAGCCGAGCCAACAAGGAGGCGTTTATAGAGTTCATTGTCGAATCATGGACGAGAAACATCTCTCCATCAAAACTGGGCGACATGCTGTTGTACGTCAGTTATGCCGGCAAATGTGAGAAAATAGAGGCGTCGAATGGTGTCATGACTGTGTCGTCAGTTCCTGAACTTGAATGTGACCACGAGGAAACTGACACGAAGCTCCTGCTAGATGCCTCTCACGCGGGACAGAATGAAGAGTCAGTGCGCATAGAAAGTTTCGACACCGATGTGTTTGTGTTGGCGTTGGCTCACTCGAAGTCGATTCGGGCGCGAAATTCCCATCTGGTCACAGGAAGTCCCAAGGACATTATTGTCGTTGACATTAGGAAGCTGAGTAATGCCCTGGAAAGTTCTGTCTGCGATGCGTTGATAGGTTTGCACAATTTCACGGGAAGTGATACCACCAGTGCATTCCACGGTAAGGGCAAAACAAGGCCATTTGACTTGATGATGAAGTCCCCATCTGGTGGCGGTGGTCGTATGGCAGCTTAGCTGCCGGGGTAGCTATCATTTCTTGAAGCGCGACTGTGTCACTGATGCAGTGCCCCTCTAGCAGTACACACACTGGAACTGGTACTCATTTTGCCGACCTCGGAAGGATGACAGGCTGAGTCAACCCCCTGGTGTATTAATTCAGCGGCTGACGGGGCTTGAACTTAGGACCCAAGGGTCCCAAGTCACCACCCTCACCACTGAGCCAACACCAGGCTAGTCCCCATCTCATCACCTGTTTCGGGAGCATTGGTCGAGAATTCACGCTTGATCAGAATATCATTCACGATCTGGAACAATTCGTCTGCACCATGTACAATCAGCCAACCATGAAGAGTGTGGATGAGGCTCGCTACAAGCTATTGTGCAGCCAGTCGCTGGGAGAACAGAAGTTGCCACCTTCAAGCGACGCTCTGACGCTGCATTGCAAAAGAGTGAACTATCAGTCTGCGATCCACCACCGCGCGACTGAGAGGTTTATGGAAGCCCCTTCTCCTACATTTCATGGATGGGTGGAACACAACGAAGCACTGACTGTTCACTGGCTGAGAAAACCACCAGCACTGAAGGAACTGTTAGAGGCAACGAAATGTAATTGCAAGAAGATGAAATGCGAGACCAACCAGTGTTCTTGCCGGTCAAAAGGACTGTCCTGCACAGAGTGCTGTGGGTGTCAAAACTGCGCCAACGATGAACAGACCCGTGCAGAAATGGAACTTATGGATGATGAAAGCGGAACTGACAATGATTGTGACGACGAACTGTGAATGCGGGTGTCACACTGCTTTTGCTGTGGTGATCTACTACACAGTAGTATTCAGGTTGGTTAGCATGTAATAGTGGACTTGAGTTTTGTAATAGCAGCAGTCAAGAGCCTAGTTCAGCAACCGCTTCAGAGCAAGAAATACTGGAGTTCTAATACAGTAATCCTCTTGTGGCGGTTCTACTTTTCATCAAGCTGAGTCACACAGTCTCTTTGTCTTTGATTTAATCCATAAGAGCCAATGTAACTGTCTTTAATAGGTGCTGTAACTGCCTTTAATAGTCAATGTAACTACCTTTAATAGCCAGTGTGGCTGCCTTTTAAGCAAAAAGTTGCCTTGGTCAACTCGAAGGCCTGTCTAGTCGGTCCAGACATTTTCGGCCGGTAAAAATATGTAACTGCTTCGGTTTACGAAGTTTAATTATAAACATCTTTAATAACAGTGAATAGGGCTCTGTATAAACATATTGTATCATTTTAAGACCTCACAAGAGTTTTCTTTGACGTACATATCAGTCTAACCTTGATTCTTCATTTCTGTGTCAAAATCGTGCTTTAATGTTCGGTGTATCTTTAATTGCCAAAAATGACCAATTGTGTCACATCCTCGACGTGGAAACAAGTGGATTTGGACTCAGCATCTAAAATTCTTTAAGTATGCCAAATTTCATCCAGATTGGTGATCTGCACAACGAAAATCATTTTCTGAAGTTAATAGCGAGTACCTCCACATGGTCTAAAAGTGGTTGACCTATGGCCTACACCTTTAACCCTTTTACCTCAAAAACAAAAGGTTTCTTGCTTATGACGAACTCTATCATATGGTTAAGTTTCGTGAAGATCGGTTTAAAATTGTGACCTGCAGGTGATAAACATAAAAACAAACAGACAAACAAATAAGAGAAAGATGTTGTGCAGAGCACGATACTTTCAAAATCCACCCCCTCTCCAAAGGTTGCCATGGATACATCAAATTGTCCATTTCATTAAGATTAAAATTCATAATCTTAATCAAAGCTCAGGTCAATCGGATGAAAAATTTCTTTTTCAGATTGAAATTGATGATTTTAGAAGTTTGACCTGGAATTGATCTTTTGACTGAGAATAGTTCATTGGTTTCCAAATTCAGTGATGCACTATGCAATTGCTGCTTAATTTTCAGGTTAATCGGATGTAAATTGACGATTTTTCAGTTGAAAATTTATTTTAGAGGTTTGACCATGAGTTGACCTTTAACCTTTTGACCGCAAAAATAGTTGGTTCCCCAATCCAGTGACGCAATATGCAAATATTGTTCAAATTTCAAGTCGATCGGATGAAAAATGCCAATTTTAGAAATTTTATCTCAAATGACCTTTGACCTCAAACTTAATAGGCTTCTCAATTGAGACTACCTCCACAATATGGTGATGTTTCATGACGATTGGTTTAGAATTGTGACCTGTAGGCAATAGACAGTCAGACAGACAAGACAGAATAACAAATTTGACTGACCAATATACACGAAAAATCTTCGATTTTGCAACAAGAAAGATGGCAGGTAGAGCACGGTACCTGCGAAATCCATAAAACAAATTTGATCTCAAAAATAATTGGTGGTTGAATTCAAAAACCAAACATGCAATTCCTCTTCAAATCCCAAACCAGATGAAAATTGACAATTTTAGAAATCCGGCCTACGTTGACCTCAAAAATTATTGGTGGTTGAATTAATTAAGCGGCAATATAAATTATTTTCAGATTTCAAGTCAATCGGATGAAAATTGAGGATTTTAGAAATCTCACCCAAGTTGTTGACCTTTGGCCGATGTTGACCTCAAAAATAATTGGTGGTTGACTTCAGTGACCTGAAATGTAAATCCTCTTCAAATTAAGTCAATTGGATGAAAATTGAGGATTTTAGAAATACCACCAACTTTGTTGTTGACCTTGGGCCTATGTTGACCTTTTGGTCTATGTTCACCTCAAAAATAATTGGCTCGTTGACTTCAGTGACCTGAAATATAAATCCTTTTCAAATTTAAAGTCAATTGGATGAAAATTAAGGATTTTAGAAATCCCACCTTAGTTGTTGACCTTTTGGCCAATGTTGACCTCAAATAATTGGTGGTTGAATTCAGTAAGCTGATATGAAAGTCCTGTTCAAATTTCTAGTCAATCAGATGAAATTTGAGGATTTTGGAATTTTGACAAATTAGTTGACCTTTTGATCTCAAAACAATGGGCTTCTTGTTTATGTCAAACTCTACCATGTGGTGAAGTTTCGTGAAGATCGGCTTAAAATTGTGACCTGTAGGCGAGTGACAAACACAGACAGAATAACAAGAAAAAGATGTCATGCAGAGCACGATGCTTGCAAAATCCACCCCCCCCCCCGACCTCCAAAGGTTGCCACAGATACATCAAATTGTCCATTTTATTCAGATTTAAATTGATAATCTCAATGAAAGCTCAGGTCAATCGGATGAAAATTGATTATTTTTCAAATTGATTTTAGTTTGACCTTGAATTGACCTTTGACCTTTTTTCCTCAGAAATAGTTGCTTTCACAATTTAGTGATGGACTCTACATCCTATCAACTTGAAAGATGAATAGGATTTGCAAAGTGGTGATGTTTCAGATACAAATTGATAATTTTAGAAGTTTGACCTTGAGTTGGCCTTTTGACCTCAAAAATAGCTGGTTTCCCAATTCAGTGATGCAATTTGCAATTCTTGTTCAAGTTTTAAGTCAATTGGATTAAAAATGACTTTTAGAAATTTGATATCAATATGGCCTTTGACCTCAATCAATCGGTTTCAGTTGAGATTACCTCTGCACATTGGTAAAGTTTCATGATCGGTTCAGAATTGTGACCTGTTGGCGATTGACAGACAGACAGACAAAATAACAAAATCGACTCACCAATAAATATACTTGAAAAATTTCGATTTTGCAAGTAACAAATAGACAGACAGACAAACAGAACAAGCCGGTAGGCGACATGGCTGCTCCCTCTAGATGGAAAGCTGGCCGACGCGACTCGCCGATATTCATGTACATGCTATCAATCAATTTAGCACAATAAATATGATTATCACAGTCCTCTTAGTTTGCGCCCAGAAATCCACCTTGTGAATTTTCAGGCATGTTTCCAAAGAGACTCTAACAAATGGCAGCCCTGATAAATTCCATTTATCTATTCGCTAAAGATTTTATTTTTTTATATGATGCTGTAAGAAATTCTTCTTGGACACAAAAAACAGGTCCCTCGGAGGTCCAGTTTCGGAGGTATTGTATTGATTTTTTTTGTACAGTCCACAATAAGTGTATGACGTACGATAAAGTATTTTAGCTGTTGCTAAGCAATGGTGTGCATAGCAACCATTCATTTTTGTGTACATGCTAGCCACATTGTACACATTTCACCCAAGTTTCATCAAAATCAGACTCTTTCTCTTCGAGATATTCGCAATTAACCGTTTCTGAAATGTTCGACATGTACTCGCCCAAAACCTATCTCCTCCTACAAATATTTTTTTGTTAGGGCTGCAAATTGGCATGAAGGGAGCAAGATAGATTGCGCACAGAACTCTAAGCTTCGATTTTTTGACCACTTTAAAGGGCCGTTGATATGCCGTTGCTAGGGCCCGGGGTCCCATATTCGAAAGCACACGATTCCCAGAAATATTGGTCCTACCTACCATGTTTCATTGAAATCGGTTGAGTGGTTTAGCCCCTCGGCTTGACCAAAGTTTCGCGGACAGACAGACAGATGGAAATGTCCAGAATAAGGGTGCTCTAAGAGCAGCCAATAATGCACACAACCAACCAATATACTTGAAAAATGTTCGATTTTCGTAAGTAACAAGCAAACAGATGGGAGAAAATATAACCTCCATCTACCTTCAGTGACGGAGGTGAGAAGCAAGGGAAAGAACAAAAAAACAACAGGATTGGGGGTTGGGGGAGGGGGTAGAGAGACAGGCAGAGACAGAGATAGGGAGACAGAGACAGAGAAAAAATGAGGGAGGGATGGATATGGTAAGGGAAGGAAATACTGCACCCTGCAAGTAGGAGGATTTGGGATTTGGTTAGGAGGGGTTAATGGGGGGAAAAATAAAGATTATGGGTAAAGATAGCTCATTGTGACATTTAAATGAGAAATGTATTTTGTGGGAGACCATAATAAAGTAAACGTTTATTTAAAGCATAGACAGCAACATAATAATATTATGTTTTTCTTTTAAAATTTGTACGTGAACCTTGATCAAACCTTCGCACACACTAGCTTTGTGATACAAGACAAGTACTGTGCCCTGAAGTTGCATAAAATAGATCAGCAAAGTTCATAACATATCAGAAACTTCATGATGCCTGCTCCTCTGAAAGTTTGGAAAGATGTGGCTTGATTGGAATGATACATGGTGTGAATAATAAAATTTATGCACAAATATATTTTGGTACCTGGGCTGGCAGGATGGCTGAGAGGTATGCACACTCACGTTAAAGCTGCCGAGCCTAGGTTTGAATCCCAACCGAGCTATAAACTGTCACCCTGGTCTTTCACAGGCAGGCTGATTCATCAATGTGTATGCTGTCCCTTGAATGGACATCAAACCGGTGTCTCATCTGCCGGTATTAGTTGGTGGATGTTAAAGATTCCAGCGTGTCCTGCACGAAGGGTAGATGAGCTATCGCCGGTACCCTGAACAAATTCCAAATTCCTGTCCTGACTACTTAGTCGAGCGTCAGACCTGGCCAGCCAGTTCGTGAAAGAATTGGGCCAAAAACTTCCAACCCCAGAAAAATGTGGGAATAATTTTGGGTGTTAAAGAAAATTTTTGATTCCTATAAGAAGAAAAAAAAAAACTTACATTAATTTATAATTTAGTGGGCAAGATTTTCTCTTGTACTTCCAGCAACATTGTGACTGACAAAGAGCGAATCATCGTGGAAAGTGTTCATAATTAAATTGTAATTAGAGTGTAGATTTTGAATGGTCAGGAAAAGGAGGCAAAGAAGGAGTGCAAGTACATTTGGGAGAACAATATTTGCAAGTTTTTCAATATTATTCTAGAAGCGAAATTTCATACATGGCAATGTCTCACATGCCTGTTCTTGAGGTCGATGCAGTTGGAATTGTATCGTGTGTAAAAGCCATCATCGGAGTTCTGTTTCACAGGTGGTGTCGAGCTGGGAATTCATGCAAAAGGTGAGAGGCTCAAGCACTGGTTTGAGTGTCTCAAGAACAAGGACAAGCGCATCGAGCGATGGCACACACTAACCAGTGAAATGCCGGGTAGCAGCACACTGTCCGACTGAAACAAACTCCGGCTCGGACCGCAGGCCCAGTGTATGGTAGCCCTTTATCCTCCCTCGAGGACTTGCTCGTGCATATCCCCCATGTCCTCGGTGCAAATCTTAACGTTGAGTGGTGATCCCACATGGGTACCCCAGCTGTCCCACAACAGTCAGGCGTCTTCCTTAGCTGGTACTCAATGCTGTAATGTGGTACCAATTGGGAGTGCTGGATATTTCATTGTGTTAAGTTGAACATGAAAAAACAGTTGTTCCTCCCTAAAGCTCACTTGTGGCCACTATCCTTTAAATAGGAATACACAAATTAAATGTTTGATTTTTTTGGGGGGGAGGGGAGGGTGTTGTTTTGTATTGCATGTTCAATATCACTCCATGTTGTTGTTGTTGTTGTTGTATGGTTTTCCATTTTTAACATTTCACAAAGGCTCAAATATTTGTACTTTACACATAGCAATACTGCAGTAGCCTTGGCAAAGCTTTCATTTTGATACATCGATGTGACATTTCCACTTTTCCAGTCCCCAAAGGGAATGTGTACCTTACGTAGGATCCAGTGCAAAATCACCCTGGATGGTAAAAAGATGTTTGCGTTTTCTTTAATCATAGGCTATTATCACCCCCATCCACCCCTCTTCATTGCCCACATCTCCGAATCAAACCCAGCTATAAACTGTCAAACTATAAAATCAAACCCAGCCGGCCACAGAGCCTTTCTCCCCTCAATTGATGCAAGGAATAAGCTCGAATGTTTTTTTCTGCAATGGAATGCATGTTGCATGACCCTCATGATATGATTACTTTTATGCAAACTGCTTGTTCACTTTGATTATAACCACACATGCAGGTCTTCCTTGTACACACGATACACGTGTGACCTCCAATTTCATTCTTTCTCAAGCGTGTGCCAATGGATTACAATTTTGCACATTATTCCGTGACCCAGACGTGGCATGGACTTGCATCGCTGTGAATGCAGGCGGCATGATGCGTACACATTCCATTTGGCTCATTTTACAGTTGGCATTTAATGCTGTCTGCGAGTCATTTAATTTTTCACTTAAGTTAACGATGCAACAACGAACCTGAATGATTGCAAAAAGAAAAGAAAAGTACTGCATGTTTTTTTATTTATCTCCACCGCACTTTATTTAGCAACAACTCCAAGTACTGTATCTGTTTTGAGTCGGATGTTGTCGGCCTGCTGTGACTTGTATTTGTCGAACGGTTTCAAAACATCTGGAAGTTTCAAAATGTTAAAAACAAGTGTACATTTACACAAACAAAACCTTTTTCAGCTGACTCGCTGCTTCATACTTTGCTTGTGTGGCTCCTTTTGTTTCGTGCACATCACCACCCTGAATCCAAACGTTAACTGGGTAAAAAGTAGTTCAATATGATTTAGATACTTTCCAAAAGTATTGAGAACTTGTAAGGATTAGAGCAGTGTTTGTCCAAATGAGGCTGAGTGATCAACTGTATGCAAAGAATATTCCACAATGGTGGGGGGGAGGGGGGTGGGGGGATGGGATGTGATTTAACATCCTCCAGCAGACACGAGAGGTCAAAGGACTAAGGCAGCCTGACTAACATCATGATGCAAAATGCCCCTCGTGGCTTGATGCCAGCTGGAAGTTGCAACCAATTTCAAAAGCAGTTCAAAAAACTCTGCTCAAAGACCAGATGGGAGCAACAAGCAAGATGTCCTGCTGTGGGAAGATTTATGAATCGACAATTGTTCATGTACTCCGATGCTGTATTTTTCATTAGAACAGAAAGATAAGGACACCAAGTGACGATCCAAACTTCCGGTGAGAATAACTCGAACCACTGATTATGTTCTGTGCAAGAGCTTGTCCACTAAAATTTCCATTTCAAAGGTAAGGCTGCTGAAAACTTTCGAAACATCACAGCTTGGTTAGTGCGCAGTGTCCAAGAGGGTCTGCAGGGATGTTGGAACCCAAGTCTTCTCCCCCTGCACAAAAACCACTCCACGATCTATGAACATGATGAGCCGCCCGAATGTGTACAGCTGCTTCCCGTCGTGCCTTCGGCCGAGGAGGGGCATGAACACTATGTTCTTCTCCTCGGCTTTAGCCTCCAAGAGTTCTTTGAAACTCAGCGGGACGGGGGGAGAAGAAGCGACGGCAGCCGGGCCTCCGGGAAAGGTGGCGCCAAGTCTGGCAAAAGCCACGGCCTCCGCCTCGCGCCTCTCATGCGAGCTGTTGTGCTGGAAGTCCTTGCGTCGTTCCGTCTGCGTCAAATATGCTACGTGCTCGCGTGCTCCAGGTTGTACAAATCCACCTGGACCTGCAAGGAGATTGAGAAACGACCACATTCAGGCTGCATTCCAAATGATTACACAAGCGTGTGAGCTCAGTAAGTAAGGAAGTGCAGTCCAGTAATGTATTACGGGACATACACACTGACCCTGTGGTGCAGCCACAGCACGGTTCATTATGTCCAGTGCTTCGTTGAACTTGTCCCGCATGGTTGGATGGGCTAGCAGCAACTCAGAGAAGAGGGATTTCCACCCCTGGTACCATTTCACTATTTCCTCATAGTTGGGACCATTTGTTAGCCAAGCACAAAGCACCTGCAGGGAAAGGGGTGGGTGTAGATTTTGGGCTATATGAAGTGATTGGGGTGGGCAGGTGAGGGACAACAAATAGTGGAAAGAGACCAATGTTTGATGAAGCCATTAACAAAGAAAAACAAACAAACAAACAAAAAAAAACCCTCATCGAAAATATCTGAGAAAAGAAAGCTGAAGGAAAAGCAAGTTCGTTTTCACTCCACAATTTAAAGCTGTTGAAGATTGGAAAATCTACGAGAGAGTGAGAGAGTGAGAGAGCGAAAGAGAAAGAAAGAGAGAAAGAGTTATTCACTTTAGAAATGGAAAATACTTTAAGTGAAGAAATTTTGCACGAGTAGTAAAGACGTGACACTCCACCAATTTAATGTCTTATACGCATGAAGAGAATATCAAGGTGGGGAGGGGGAGCAGAATGTAGCCTCCCTCCCCCCCCCACTCTGCCCGATGGGAAATCAAATTACATAACCACATTATGGAAGGTATGAAGACAGTGCTGATCACATGATCAACCATGCCGACACGATACAAAACCTACCAATTATGATCGTATCATACGATGACTGCGCGCATGAGGAATAAACAGCCCGAAACCACTCAACAGCGTCGACGGGTAAGCTTTTATAACAATGGGTTCACACGAAGCTGAACCGAATTTTCACAAATGAAATGTAACAATAAATCAAAATATAAAGTCTCCCTCAATATTTGTATCATAGTACGATTCATATACGCGAATCTCGGAAATGACTTGACATACGGACAACCTGGAAATTACTAATGGGGAGAGGGAGGGAGCCAGAGAGAGACGCACACAACATAAAGACAGAGTAAAGTAACCCTTTAGGCCTTAGTTATTTTATAACTTGGTCTACGCAGTTCTTCAGCTAAAATGTAGGGTCGGTAGGTCGAAATAGAAATATAAATATAATTTCAATTTTTAGAAATTATATATTTTTATGATTTTTTTTCAGATGTTCCATGGAAAAGACAAGGATTGATGGGGGGAAAATAAATATAAATCCAAGACCGGGAGGATCTAAGAAAACATTGAAGATGGAAGACCATTCAAATGCAGGATGTGCATTTGTTCACTGTATCATCTGATGTGAAAAACAATAAAGGATTAAAACTTGTTTTTACAATATAGTCTGGCATGTTTTTCTTATAGAAACCTGTTGGATCATAAAACAAATGGAAACAATGCTGAGAAAATTACTGTCCAAGTCGTAGATGTGTGCGTGCACACCAGTGCATAGTGCTGGATATGATTAAAAAAGGTGCCTACGAGGAGTCAACATGCTCAAAACGGTCAATCAGAGCCATAACCAGCTTTTACTTTTCAGTGGGCATCTGATCGTACCATCTCCCCATCCCCACCAGCACATCAAAGGCTGATTTCTGGTCCGTTGAAGGCTGAATATCAGCATCTCGCAGGGAAACTTTGACGTACTTGGCACCGAAATCTTTCAATACGAACAGCGGTGTACAACTTTCGATGGAAACAAAATCGGCACGATCGAGAGGAGCCTGCGAATCATCCCTGCTGCTGCACTGAATTGATGCAATCGTTCGGCCAGAATATTCGTCGTCAAGATGTTGCGTGATTAAATCACCAATACAGTCACTCAAATTTATACCGCTGACATACTCCTTAACAATCACTTTCACCCCAGAAACCACAGTCAATCTAAACCACGCTGGCCACTGCTCAGACGCCATGACCGAAGACTACTGCACAGTTTGGTTAAAGGTGACTCGGCATTTTGGCGTGCGTACAGAATTATATTTTGAAAATAAATGCCGACGTTTACATTTCGGGTTTTGAAACTTATGCACCTTCGGCAGAAAATGTATAAATTTAAAAGGCTAAAAATGTGTTTTATAATTATATTTCATTTCGGCAAATATACCGTCAGCAGATCCGTAAACCAAGTTATAAAATAACTCAGGCCTTACTGTAGTTATAAGTACCCTCCTGGAAAATGGACAAAAACCAGCATCCCAGAATTGTGAGTTATACTCAGATGGGAACCACAAACAAGATGGGAACAAGCAAACCCACACTTTGAAATGGACAACTACAAACAAAGGCAAAAAACTGAATGACTCACTGAAATTTTAAAGGTTAAGTGATAAACAGGAGCAATGAGTGGACAAGTAAAAAAAAAAAACTTTTACCCGCTCATCAACTTCAACCCAAATTGCTGACCCTACACAAGCCCTCCTTGTCGCACAAACCTGCAGCCACTTTGGGAAGAATCGTTTGTCGAGTAAGGACACGAGGCTAGAGATGGACAGCATTCCCTCCCAGTCCATCACCCAGCGGAAAGGGTCCAGATGTTGCTGGTGGGGGTTTATGAGGAAGTCTGCAAGGCACAAATCTGAGGTGGGGGTGGTGGGGGAAGAGGGTAAAGCTGTACTTGGTACTATTGCTGGCACATCACGAGGACATCTTCCAGGGAAATAGATTCTCAAACATGCTTGTAAGTGCGACTGAATAATTTCCATGTGCCAATAAGCTTGGCATATATACTTTATTACTATTATCTCGTATGCAGCCTGTGGCTGCTGGTTGCATCATTCCTGGGAGTGCGGCTGTGCCGCTGATGCAGTGCCCCATTTCCAGTAAGATGGTACTCATTTTGCTGACCTCAGAAGGATGACAGGCCGAGTAAACCCACCTGGTGTTATTTAACAGCACAACAAGGGCTCAACATCAACACCCAAAGATCTTAAGCCAGTCACATAACCATTAAGCCAACACCAGACTTGGCATATTTATATTGAACCCTATCGAATGGCTTTACAAGCACACTGGTAGATTATCCGTCCCATGGACGGGTGGCAGAGGTGGTGGTGGTCTGTTCTGTGGTCGGCACGTGATATCACTGGACCAATTATGTTCGGTGATGTACCTCGGGCAGCATAGCTAATACTCGGCGGCCTCGGCTTCACTTTTTAACCCCCCCCCCCTAATTTTTGCTCATTCGCTTGTGATAGTGAGCTAAGAAGTATACCAATCCAGTCAAGTACACCAAGTACAATATAGCTGAGTTTCGTGGACTGTTGATGCTTCACCTAGGTCCTAGGAGGAGATAAACACTTAGCTCCATTATCGTATAGATTACAGTTGGGTAAAAGCAGATGCAGAACTGTCGAGTTTTGTATTAAAGTTGTCTGCGTGCCATCCTGTTTGCTCCAAGTGTGCATTGGGCTCTCGTTATTAAAATTTCCTCTGAATCACAATAACAGCATAAAGATTCCGAAGGGGGTGCCAACAACTTCTACAAAAACATAAATTGCACATCAAAGCATCCCAAGCTCCGGTGCATTAAGACTGATGTACAGTACATAATGTGCAGATGCAGAAGGCAACATATGCACGTGAGGAAAAGCTGTTACGAACGAAACGTCTCAAGAATGGTTGCACCATTTATCCCGCAGGCTCCTTTAGCTCATTGCTGAGTGTCGTCATTCGTGCCCAAAGCACTTATTCTCGGCTGCACGCGTGACGTCGGCACAGATTCTTGTATGTAAAGCGGCTTTTTATGACGGTAGCGTGTAATGGAGCAAAAAATAAGTCTACCAGTTCGTATTGGCACGATTTCAGGCAGGATTTAAATAATCAACAGATTCGCAAGTAACCAGTTATAAATAATCATTTGTGACTAAGTTCTGGCTTGGAATGAAAGGAGGAAGCAAAATAATCAGGGGTAACATGCAACGTGACCGATTTGACCATCAACTTCGAGCACGACAACAAAAAAGGTTTTTTATTTTTTATTTTATTATTTATTTCCTCATTCGCGGGCTCCTTTATATAATATATTGCTGTCGTGGTAATAAACATCCTCAGAGCTTGGATTTTTTGCTGTTCCTGCTATTTATCAACAAAAATAAGTGATCATTTAAAAACCTTTAAACAACTTCCTCTCCATTATGGTTCCTGAGAGGGGGACAAAAAAAGAAAAGAATGATAAAAAAAAATCCCAGAATTTTGTAACGTCATAACGCTCAACATTCCTTGGCGATAACATGAAAGTTCAAGAATGTTGAGGGTAAAATTTGTTTTTGGGAACAATGAACGATTGTGTACATCATGCAGCATCAATCACTTCGACAGTTACAGTTTTCAATGTTTTTATCTTGAAAATGAAAGTTCGTGTTACGTACAGGTTAAGGCACCAATTTGGCAACGCTGTGGTTATGGGCTCAACTTGAGTTTCAGCAAGTTTCACTGTTTTTGGAGTTAAAGGGAAATAATGAGTTTTTTTTCAAGTCGATTCAAAATGTAAAAGCAAATAAACAAGAAAAAAAAAAGCTATGTACTTGGCCTCTATTTTTGAGAAAGCGTGCATCAAAGTATGCAGAGGTGCACGAGTTGTTGCGAGCAAACACACCGAGCTTGGGTAGGATGTGCTTCACCGTAAAAGCTTCCCAACTGCCGGCAGAGAAAACCTCCTTCCATGGCCTCAGGATGAGCTTTGCTGAAGGGTCGCTCGGGTGCCAGCGCTGCAGGGCATTGCCGAGCTTTTGCCGGATGGGTGCGTAAAGCGGCTCGAGCCTCGTGGGCCCCATTAACGGCAGCCAAGGATGAATCCAGGCGTGGATAGGAACGGTGTCCGTCAAAGGGTTCCAATTTTCCACCTGAAGGAGACACAAAGGCTTGTACAATGATGTGACAAACACATCCAATATGCCTTAACAGTGCTTCATTCTTATCCTGACTCAAGAAGAAACTCTGACGTAAACTACAAAAAAGAGAGGTGACAAAAAAAATGATAAAGAGTGACAAATAAAACAGGATTTAAACTTCTGCCATTGTTGCATCACAGCTGGGAACATGGCTGTGCCGCTGATGCAGTGCCCCCTGTTTCCAGTAAGCTGGTATTCATTTTGCTGACTTCAGAACGATGACAGGCTGAGTCAACTCACTTGTTTTATTTAACAGCACAACAGGGGTTCAAACTCAAGACCCTAAGATTTTAAGGCAGCCACCTTAACTGTTAAGCCAACATCAGGATTGTTGCTGTGCTAAATGCAAATGAAAAACCCAAAGATAACAATGCATTTTAGAGAGTACTTAACACATAAAAACTCTCCAAGTGCCAAGATCCAATAAAGCAACGCCAGTTCAGAATTGGACGAGTATTCACCATTTGTCCCTTTTCTCAAAAGCATTTTCACAAGCTGTAAGGGTCAAAGCAGCTAAGTGTGAGCCAAATTGTTTCAGAAGTTGTGAAAAAAAAATCAATTTTCATGTACAGTGAAGTTGTTGCAGCATAAAAAAATCCAAGATTCACTGAACATTTTGCAAAAAAATGTTTATAAAAGGATTGGTCATCACAAAATGTCATCATTTTCAAAATAGGATAGGATTTTTTGATTTGGTCAGGCTGACATGCAAGTTTTCAACACAAACAACAACAAAGTCAGCTCTAATGATTGGTCCAGGACAAAAACATTGTAGTTTCGGGGTTTTATAGCTTGTACCATTGTTTCATAATGCTATGTGAACCATTGTTTAAAATATGCAAGTTTTTTTTTTTTTTTTTTTGCAGTTTCGAGATGAAAATAAAGGGCTTCGGATAAATCAACATGAATTAAAAAGCGTTTAATAGGAGCAATATATAATTTCATTAATGTTCAGACTCTATACGAACTTCAAATATCATTAGATACACTAACAAAACAAAACAAACTGATAATCGTGGCAAAATATACACATGCATGGAAGCTAAGATTCTCTAGATGTCGTTCATGAAAACGTGACATACTGGAAAATAATCTCATTTTGTCATTTCTGGATAACTATATCAACTGGATCACCTAAATTTACTATCATGCTATTTTAATGCGATTGCAGCTACACCGGTTTCATACAGCATTCTAATTTCACTTTCATTATTAGAATTCATTTTCACTTTCACTTTCGTTTCACAAAAACCAGTCATCTATAGGTACTCTGATGGAATTTTACAAATTGATAGTGAAAGTGATAATGAAAGTGACTAGATGACAATGAATGATCTAATGTAGTGGAAAGCTGATATTATTAACATTGACAGTTTCACAGGTCATGGAGACGAGTTCAGGAAGGCTAAAATATCTTCATGGTCCTGCGGGGATATTTTCCGTGTAAGTCTATCTTTACCACGTATCTTTCGGACTCTGGTAGACTGGAGGTCGCCCAACACAATCGGTAGAAGGCATCTACTATACACCGTGGCGGTTCTGGAATCATCCACGTAGTAGGTGTCTGAGGACCTAGGAATGAGATTGAGGTAGTGGCCTGATGCCACACTCAAACCCGCAGAGAACAAATTCCCATAACTATCCTTTATTGGCGTCTCTGTATCATGAGGGGGTTCCACTACCTCCATAAGATAGTATGGGCTGAGTTATTCCGCACCTCTGATCACCGCTATGGTACCTGGAAGGAATAGTTCCGTAAACTCGGTTGGCATTGCTGGCAACTGATCGATTTCCTCATCTTCAACGTCCTCCTGCTCATCCTCGTCTTCTGCTTCCTCGTGATGGACGGAGGTCCCAGTGATGACGCTTACCAGTACTGGTTCGTCCACCAGCCTATTCTCACACGAAGCGAAGTCTCCGTCAGACACTGGAAACAGGCGCATCCTCGCTTGCGAACTAGGACTTCATCCGGGCGAGCACACGAGCGTGCCTCATGAAGACCTCGCGTTCCAGGGACCGTTTTCAGATTAATCATTTTAGGTTGTTCGACTTCCCATTCAGTCACGAGGTAGAATTCATGCCTCACCATATGTGAATTGGCTTGTGGCATGTCAAGGTTGCAAGATAAATTCGCAACACAATACTGGTGAAGTTCGTGCGCATTTCTGATTATTTCTCCTTTCTTTACAACAGACATAGCTGCCGACTGCTTCACAACTCCTCCGGCCCCATTGGCCTTATGTTTGCCGTGAGACGTGCCCTACCAGTACCTGATGGTTGGAATTCCGTACACTGATTCGCTCTGTGACAAGTACACTAAGGACGCTGTCGGCAGCTCATCGATGACTGTCATTTGAAGGGTCAAAAACCCAAAATTGTCCAGAAATGATAACCTGAATAAAATACTGCATCAATGCTATCAGTAAGCTTATTAATATAATCAAAAGCATTTATTATGGAAAATAACATGAATTACACAGAAAAATCACCATTCTGAAAATGTGACGGACCGGTGGAGATTTTCAGTGGCCAAACCCAATTTGCTAGCCAAGTCATATCAGTTCCCTAATCCTGATGGTACCTAGCATGAAAGTTTACTATTAATCGAAGAAACTTTCAAGCAATATCATTAGAAAAAATATTTATTTTCTATTGGATTGAACTCAAGGGAATTTATCGGCACCAATAAGAGCCTTCTAGTGTGAAAATGGTCAATTTCGACGTTTTCCGTCAGTTCACATGGATAGACCCTTTTCGAGCTGATCCAATTCTATTTTCAAATAATATTGGGGCTATTTGTCATACTGGGAACCAAGACTAGCATAAAAATTGAAATAATTATGTCAGCCCGACAAGAAATATCATTAATTTACAAATGTGAAAATAAAAAAACAGGCCCTTATTGACAACTTCATTACAAATTCCCCAGAGTGAGCACATGAAGGACTCGATATAGACCAGGAAGACCATACATTTTTTAATAGATTTTCAAACGCTTGTTTAGAATATTTCCTCCAAAATTTTGTTTAGTAAACTATTTAGGCACACTGATCACTTTCTACAATGAGGGTTCCCTGAAACACCGTGGCTCACACTTCCCTGCGTTGGGCCGTAAGCACAATCAGGTAGGCCTTCACCAAGCAAGTAATTCTACTTGTTAGACTGACTGGGCTCCCATGTGCCACCTGTGGGTTAGAGCAGTGAGCAGGTATTTTTTTTCTACCCTGTGGATTGAAGATGGTATAGAAGCTCTCCATGGGGAAGCTGTACTCAGGTGTGGCAAATGATTCATTTAACTCTGAATTTCCACCAAGTGATCATCACCATGTCCTGATGGTTGGTGCAAGGACTGTGATGCCCAATAATCTATATAAAAGCCTGGTGTTGGCTTAGTGGTTAGGGTGGCAGCTTGAGATCCTAGGGTCCTGAGTTCAAGCCCCGTTAGCAGCTGAATTAAAATACACCAGGAGGTTGACTCGGCTTGTCATCCTTCCGAGGTCGGCAAAATGAGCACCAGTGTACTGGTAAGGGGGACACTGCATCATCGGCAAAGGAGAGAGAGAGAAAGAGAGAGAAAGAGAGAGAAAGAGAGAGAAAGAGAGAGAAAGAGAGAGAAAGAGAGAGAAAGAGAGAGAAAGAGAGAGAAAGAGAGAGAAAGAGAGAGAAAGAGAGAGAAAGAGAGAGAAAGAGAGAGAAAGAGAGAGAAAGAGAGAGAAAGAGAGAAAGAGAGAGAGAAAGAGAGAGAAAGAGAGAGAAAGAGAGAGAAAGAGAGAGAAAGAGAGAGAAAGAGAGAGAAAGAGAGAAAGAGAGAGAGATAGAGAGAGAAAGAGAGAGAAAGAGAGAGAAAGAGAGAGAAAGAGAGAGAAAGAGAGAGAGATATACATAAAAAAAATAGGACCACTGGAGCTGCAGCTTATGTGGGCCCTGGCCTAATGTTGTAACCCAAATTTGGTCACATTCTGACTGGTGGGTCTGGAGAAGAATATTTTTGAAGAAATTTGAGGGATCACCATTTTGACACACTTCTGGTCATGTGATTGGCATGGCCTGCACAATTTAACATCAGGACCCTGTCCTAATGTTGTAACCCATATGTGGTAGCATTCTGACTGATGGGTATGGAGAAGAAGATTTTTGAAGGAATTTATGAGATTTTCACAAAAATTGACGGTCGGCCATTTTGACACACTTCCCGTCATGTGATCGGCATGACCTTCACAATTTAACATCCCTATCCTAGCCTAATGTTGCAAGCCAAATTTGGTAGCATTCTGACTGATGGGTCTGGGGGAAAAGATTTTTGAAGAAATTTACTAAGTTGGCCATTTTGACCTACTGAACGTCATGTGACCAGAACGAGATTTGCAATTCCTGTTACCAATCAGGAGAGGAACGTTGTGCCAAATTTCAGCCGGATCGGCTCAACGGTTTGGCCGGAGAACTCGAAAAAGGAGACGGACGGAGCGCGATGACAATACCTTATCTGCAATGTAAATTCCAGATAGGCTAATAATACGCTTGTTTGTCCATCCAGCCATGTGTAACGCTCCTCTACACACATTGGTTAGAAAGCTGGCCTGACTCTACGCTTAAAAGTAACCTGAAAAATAATATGGCTGCCATTTTGATGTTGTGTGAAGCCAAGGATATCTTTGGAGCTGTCTCATACACAATCGCCATGCTCTCCCGATAGGGTTTCCATCTATATAAATATAAAGTTGAAAGTGTGTCTGTTTGTTTGTGTGTTTATCTGTGAGCTATGCACGCGAAAAGTACTCGACTGATCCTCACCAAACTTCACATGCTGACAGAACATGTACCCGGGAGTGTCCCGATGTAAAATAATTGTACTTCTGACTTCCCGGTTTCCAAATTATGACATGCATTCGACACACTTTTCGTAACGTTAATTTTTCAAGTTCAGCTGATTGCCATGGGGCCAACGCCATTTGTAATAGAATGAAAAAAAATAGTGCTACAGTTAATTCCGAATTCCCGTTTCCAAATTATGACATGCATTTGACACACTTATCATAGGCCCTATTCACATCAACAAACGCCTCTTTGAATGCATGATTAACACAAGTCATATTTTATTGTACATACATGATTACATTAAGCCTGGTGTTGGCTTAGTGGTCAGGGTGGTGGCTTGGGATCCCAGGGTCCTGAGTTCAATCCCCGTTGGCTGCTGAATTAACACCAGGGGGTTGACTCAGCCTGCCATCCTTCCGAGGTCGTCGAAACGAGTACCAGTGTACTGGTCCCGGTGTATGCCCCGGTTAGAATAGGTGTACCATATCCCTGTGTGTCGTAAGAGGCGACCAGGGTTGGCGTCAGGAAGGGCATCCGGCCATAAAACATTGCCTCAAGAAAAAGCCCAACCACTGCACAGCAGGGAAAAATGGCTGTAAAAACGGTCTTTTTTTTTATACATGATTACATTACATGTTCACATAGAGGGCGTCTATTATACACATTTCGTTGAGAACAGTAGTGGATCAATACATGCTGCCTCACCCCAGTATGTTCATATTATACATACACATTGGTGCAGAGACCGTCTTATATTTCCTCACCAAATATAGACGATACGGCGTCCATGGTATTTGATACACTATCATAGGCCTTATTTACCTCAACAAAAACCTATAGAGGTCTATAATACACATTTCCTTGAGAACAATAGTTCATCAGTATCAGTACATGCTGCCTCACATCAATAGAGGTCGTCTAATATACACTTTCGTTGAAGCGGAGATATTTTTCCCGAGCAATTCCTCATCATCAAGCATTTACCTCAGCAATAGGACCAGTTCCTCTATCAGGAGATCGTGCTAAAATAGAGTGACTATTTACTTTTGTATAGTGGCAAAAGGTTGGTTGTGCTCATTCCCGCGGACCCCAGTGAAAAAAAAATAAAAAAAAAATAAAATAAAATAAATCGCTGGAACTCCCGCACTTTTTGAGCCGGACCCGTGCGTTTTGTCGCAGGGCTCCCGGGACTAATTGGCCTCCCCAGTTGGCAGCGGATCCCCTTGCGAGGACTCCCACGACCTGAGTTGTAGGGGATAGTCCCCCGAGCACAACCACCACACATAAAATTAATCCATACATTAATACATAATAGTAATATTTTGATAATTTTAATAAATTAATGATGCCTCCTAAAAAGCGAGGAAGCAGCATTTGGAGAAAAATGCCACACGCTAAGACTGTGAGAGCGTTACGAGATGTCGAGACCGAAGAGAAAACGACAACAAGGCGTCAAAGAGACCGGTCGCGTTGGCAGCTGCTCGGCTTGCAGAGACTCCTGAAGCTGCGGGCGTTCGGCACCGAAGCGTTCGCCAAACAACCACAGCAGCGAGAGCAGCAGAGCTGCCTGAAGCTACGGACACTCGACGCAGAAGCAATCGCCAAGCAACCGCAGCAGGGAGAGCAGCAGAGCTGCCTGAAGCTACGGACGCTCGACGCCAAAGCGTTCGCCAAGCAACCACAGCAGCGAGAGAAGCAGAGCTGCCTGAAGTCTCGGACAATCGACGCTGAAGCAAACGGTTGCATTCAGCTGCCAACAGAGCTGGCCCTTTCAAATCATCGAAATTGGAAAGAGAAGCCTTTAACTATAGACAGCATAATCAGTATCAATTGATCCCTATACTTCAAATAGGTGGGATGGATGAGATCTGCCGTCATAGTGGGGCAAGAAAATTCAAGAAAGAATATCCTGGTATGTGTTGCAGTGGAGGGAAAGTGAAAATCACCGATATATACGAACCACCAGAACCGTTGAAGTCTCTGTTGGATGGTACATCTGCCCACTCGCAACATTTCCGAGGCAATATCAGGAGGTATAACTCATGCTTCCAAATGACATCATTTGGAGCTGAAGAAGTTAGGTTACCGGGCTACTTCCCTATGTTCAAGGTTTGTGGGCAAATATATCATTGAGCCGAGGCCATTTTTCCACAACCCGGAGAAGAACCGAAGTTTCTTCAGATCTATTTCATGGGCAATCACAATCAGGAAGCTCAACGTCGGTGTGGCGTTGTTGAAGATGTCCGTCTCGAGTTGGTTTTGGACTTGCAAAAGATGTTGCATGAAACTAACAACATCGTAAGAAGTTTCAAAACAGCCTTAGAACAGGCTCCCAGTGAAGACATGAGGGTTGTAATTCATGCTGATAGAACTCCTGCTGGAGAGCATGAGAGAAGATACAACGCCCCACAAGTAAATGAAGTGGCCATCGTCATCATTGGGAAAGAATTCAATCGGCGTGACATAGTCATACACTGCAGAAATGACCAACTGCCGATAATCAGTGAGACACACCGCTCCTATGATGCCCTGCAGTACCCCTTGATTAACTGGGAAGGACAATATGGCTATTGCTTCCAAATATGGCAGTTCAATCCCACGACCGGACTAATGAATGTTGGAAAAAAAGTATCTGCTAATGATTACTATGCATACAGAGTCATGCACAGGTAAAATAGTTTCAATATAATTTTGCGGTCGCCAACTGTTTCACCAGTATATAGTTGATATGTATGCTAAGATTGAGTCTGAATGACTACAATTCATCAGAACTCATCAGCAGCAGTTACGCGTGGCTAATTATATACATCTCCGTGATTCTCTAACCAAAGATGGCCATGCAAATGTTGGTCAATTAGTTATATTACCATCATCATTCACTGGTGGACCACGGTATATGGCAGAACGCACTCAAGATGCAATTACCTATGTTCAAACTTTTGGAAGACCGGACCTTTTCATAACTTTAACCTGTAATCCTCAGTGGCCAGAAATTGTCAAAGAACTATTACCAGGACAAGTCGCACATGACCGACATGATCTAATAGCGAGAGTCTTTCAGAGGAAAGTCATTCTGTTGATAGATCTTATGATGAATTTTAACGTGTGTGGGTCTGTTGCTGTACATGTATACCATAGAATGGCAAAAACGTGGTCTTCCACATGTACATAGCCTTTTTTGGCTCAGAGAAAAACTTAGACCCACCCAGATTGACTCAGTCATTCGCGCTGAATTGCCCAACCCAGAAGAGGATCCGTTTTTGTACGCTATTGTGGAACGCCATTTGATCCATGGTCCATGTGGGGTAATAAATAGCAAGGCACCCTGCATGAGAAATGGAAAATGTGGAAAGAGGTTCCCCAGAGAACTGCTCCACGAAACGCAGTCGGATAAAGATCGATATCCGTTGTATCGTAGGCGGGCACCTGATGATGGTGGATTTGAAACAATGGTTAAAGTTCACGGTATTCCTGAACCCATAGTTGTTGATAATAAATGGATAGTTCCATATATCCCATTACTCTCCACTATCTTCAATGCCCATATCAACGTTGAGTACTGCAATAGTGTAAAAGCTATCAAATACATATTATATGCAAATACATTCACAAGGGCATTGATCAAGCCGTAGTAACCATTGAGAGAAACGACATCAACGAGGTTCAAAAATATGAAAATGGTCGATATATATGCAGCGATGAAGCCATATAGAGGATATTGACCTTCCCCGTTACTGGCAGGTTTCCTCCAGTTATTCACCTGACAATTCACCTTGAGAACAGACAGAGTTTCTTTTACAGATCAAAATGTCCAACAACGAGCGGAAGAACCTCCAATTTCTAACTTACTGGCATTTTTCAAACTATGCGAAATTGATGACTTTGCTCGAACTCTACTGTACGCTCAGGTGCCAACGTATTTCACTTGGAACTCGAGTCAGAAACGTTGGAACAGGAGGAAGCAAGGTTCAGAAGTTCCAGGATATCCCGGTATTTACAAATCTGATGCATTGGGTCGAGTGTACACAGTACATCCCAATAATTTTGAGTGTTTCTGCGTCCGCCTCCTCCTGCATGTGAAACGAGGTCCAGTGAGTTTCATAGACCTGAGAACAGTGGACGAGCAAATTTGCAGCACATTCCGTGAGGCTTGTAATCTCCTCGGACTCCTACAAGTCGATTCCCATTGGAACGCCACGTTTGAAGAGGAAACTGTTTCTCAATCCCCGTCGACCATGAGGTATCTATTTGCTATTATGATAACTGTGTGTGAGATGTCAGATCCCAAGAGCCTATGGGACATTCACAAAGAGGCCCTATCTGAGGATGTAAAAAACAGAGTCCAAAGAGAACATCCACAAGAGGACATCCAGTACACACCAGATATGTGCAATGAGGCTCTGATATTCATTGAAGATTTGGTATTATACATGAGCAGGAAAGATTTAACTAAGTGGGGACTTCCCTCTCCTAATAGGTCTGAAAGCGCAACCATCAGTAGAGAATGGTTCCGTGAAACAAACTACAACACAGATACTCTCGCAAAGTTTGTTTCTAACAATGAGCCGCTTCTGGTTCAGGATCAGAGTAATGCATATCAACTGATTTCTGAAGCGGTTCAAGAGGGAAGTGGTGGGATATTTTTCTTGGATGCCCCGGGTGGTACTGGCAAAACATTTGTCCTCAACCTTTTGTTTGCTGAGATGAGGAGCCAGAAAAAGATCGCATTAGCCGTTGCTTCATCCGGTATAGCCGCAACACTACTTTCAGGTGGCCGCACAGCGCATTCTGCTTTCAAATTGCCTCTCGACTTAGCTACAATAGAGTATCCGGTTTGTGGCATTGGCAAACAAACTGAAGCAGCAAAAGTGCTGAAGAATTGCGATCTCATAGTTTGGGATGAAGGTACGATGTCGCCTAAGGATGCATTCGAAGCATTAGATAGAACTATGCGAGATTTAAGAGGAGTAGACCTGCCTATAGGTGGAGTTGCGCTGGTTATTTCTGGCGACTTCAGACAAACTTTACCTGTAGTACCCCATGGCACTCCAGCTGATAAAATGAAAGCCAGTATAAAATCTTCATACCTCTGGACATTTGTACAAACTATCCATCCAACAACAAATACGAGGGTCAAATTATATGGTGATTTAGATGCTGGCAATTTCGCACAATTACTTCTCAAACTTGGAAATTATGAAATCCCGAACACGAATGATGTAATATCTATTCTCGATGATTGTGGTACAATAGTTTCATCTATGGAAGAATTAGAGGCTCATGAGTATCCCAATTTAGCGACTAATTACAAAAAACATACAGTGGCTCTGTGAAAGAGCAATCCTGGCTCCACTTAATGAAACAGTCTGTGTAATAAACCATCAGTTATTACAAGTAGTTCCAGGCGAACAACATAGTCACAAGTCTATTGACACCACACTGGATACTGAGCAAGCCGTACATTATCCCACAGAATTTCTAAACTCATTGGAATTACCAGGATTCCCTCTGTAGAATATGTCGTTAAAAGTTGGATGCCCGATTATGTTATTATGTAATCTCGATGCACCAAAACTTTGCAACGGAACTAAACTGATTGTGAAAAGACTACTACCACATGTAATTGAGGCCACTATCATGACAGGATGTGTGAAAGGAGAAGATGTATTCATTCCGCGAATTCTACTCATTTCATCAAATTCAACGATTGAATTTAAGAGACTACAATTTCCTGTATGCCTGTGCTTTGCGATGTCTATCAATAAGGCAAAAGGACAGTCATTGAAAGTAGCAGGGCTGGAATTATCCACTCCTTGCTTTTCCCATGGTCAGCTATATGTGGGATGCTCCAGAGTGGGATCATCGGAGGCTTTATACATATTGGCCCCAGAGGGGAAGACATCAAATATTGTTTATCCTCGAGCACTCCACTAAAATTATTGAGCTACTTCAGTTATTTCATAAACGGGAATAGGATGTGCGATGAAGGAAATACATGTTGCTGGTGAAAAATAAAAATGGTGGTGGTGGTTTGTATTTATACATATTACACATATAAATAGAATGGTGATGGCGTTTGGTGTATGTGTATAATATTTTATAATTAAATGGTTATGGGCTCTGTAGATATTTTATAGAATGGTTATGGGCATCGGTACGTTGTAACTTCGTATACATAATATAACATAATTTTTTATCAGGATAACAGACATAAATAAATCAAATACGCTGGGCCAGGCTGGGTTATGCCCGACGTATAAATTAAGTCGCAAATGATGACATGAAACCAGCCTCACATTGTTGAGGCATTATGGTTTTTTATCTGATGCGGCAATAAATCTTAACTTTTTTGAACTAGTCTTCTGCATATAAAACATGGCGGGGAAAATATATTATAGTGGTGATGAAAATAAATAAATAATGGTGGCAGCCTCTACAATTTTACAATTAACTGTGACACATACTCCTTCAGACCCGCCGTCAACCACGGGATTCCCGTGTGGAGCACGGGTATCCCTGCTAGTTCAGCTTAAAACAAACCAAAGCGACTGTTAAAAGGATCATCAAATATCAAAAAGGTTGGAGCCCATAGGCGTCATAGCCTTGTGAGGGCCACAGCATGTATCGGCCTCATGCTTCAGTCCTAAGGCTTCAGGCCTCTGATGTCAGCCAATGGGACAGTGCAATTGGAATCTTTCCAAGCTATATAACCATGATGTATTTATATATGCACATCGGCAAGAGGCATGTTTTTGCTTCAAAACCTGAATTTTCTTTTCCGGGAGCGATTGAGGCAGCGGTCTGTTGCCTACACACCGCCCAAATAACTACGTGACATTCTCTCGAACAACAGCTTTCACCAGGGAGGTTCTGCGGGAGCCTGCCAGTAAGTTATGATTACCATTGCAACGAGGAAAACAAATCCCTCATGCAGTGTTTAGGTTTCATAGAACAACTCATATGTGCAAATCATTTGTTTTATATTCCAACAAGTCCCACACATAGAACATTGTATGCAATATTTAGGTTCATCCATCAGCTAAGATGTGCTTGAAAACGGATTACTAGCTCACGGTAAAGTCCCATAATGAAGACTTAATGGCAAGCACAATAATTGAGGAAAAATAAATAATTAACTTCTCCCAATGTGACGGCAAAAATCAAAAGGATGGGAAAATGGAAAACCCTCCCCAAAGTTCCCCGAACTACAAAGACAGAAAATAACTCTCGTGGTTGGCAATTTCCTGGCATGAGCTTCAACAAGTCACCCCCTTGTGGTATGAAACGATCAGTATGAGCTCCCATCAGCCGATCACTCACAGCAGCTTAAACAATTAAATATAACCCATCCATTACTCAAGTGACATTTTCATAACGACCTGTGCCATTAAGTGATGAATAATAATATAAAAGCCAAAGATCCAGAAGTAAGCATATGGTTGTGCCCTTCTATGGAATACCCACCTCAATGCGTAACCTGGGAAGCACCAGCTGATCCAGGATGTTATCGGTGAGCCATGGTGGCAGAAGAGGAAGCCACTGCTCAAGAAGGCAGACAAAGGGCTCGCAGTCACGTGGTTGCCAGCGAGATGCCGCGCGACGTACACTTGGCATCCAGGCCTCCCAGAGCAGGCGATGGTAAGGGTCCATCATCATGGGATCACATTGCGATGGCTGCAGTGTGCAGCATGCATCCTCCAATATGGACTTCCACTCTTGAAGGATATCTTGACCAAATGATGTATCCTTCAAAAAATGTCATGAATGAGGGGGAAGAGAGAAAATTTGATGCGTTAGCTCAAGAATGCAGACGGGTTCACTCGGTCTTCCATAATCATCACCCTCATTGTCTACAGCAGAGTACCTTGAGTGGATCCCATCCACTAAAATGTTGCTTGATAAGAGGCGTGACAACTGGACCTGCGAGCCCGGCAAGCCCCAGTGACATATACTCTTCTGGGAACTCTTCCTGAAGTCGGCGGAAGTCCCGCACTGCTTCAAATAAGGTCAGTGGAGGTTCACCCTCGCCGGGTGGCAGCTCTTCCACGCCAGCTCGAGCTCGTCGTTCACATGAGTCGACGAGGCCCAGGACCCGTGAGAGACGTTCAACAGCGGAATCATCAGAGTGCAGAAGTTCCTGCAAACGATCCAGCTCGTGGCCGAGAGAGACCAACTAGGAGTGGGCAAGTGTAATAATAGTGGAGGTAACTAACAGGCCAAGAAATAAAATAAATGATTCAAGTTCAGTTATATTAATTTGAAACAACCATTATTCTAGACAAGACTCAGTTCTGATTTCTGATGGACCATAATCTATTACAGTGTCGGAGCTGCTGAAGCAGTTTCTTGGCAAGGGTTATACTTGGTCGTTTGCCATTGCCTTCCCAGCAGTAGATAGGGCAGGAATTTTGAATTTATTAATGGTGCCGGTGATAACTGACCTACTCTTCACGAAGGACACCGTGGAATCTTTAACGTCCACCGACGATTGTGGGAAGACGGGACGCCCAGTTTAACGTCCATCCGAGGGACGGCACACACACTGATGAATCACCGTTCCTGTGAAACACCGGGATGACAGTTTATAGCTGAGTCGAGATTCGAATGCAGAAAAGACAGCTTTGAGGTGAGTGTGCATACCTCTAGTCTGGGCCATCCTGCCAGCTCCAGAACTCTATAGTAAGTAATGATTCTGGAGTAGTTGGTTTTAAGCAAGATGTCCATAACATTCTTGATACAGGAACAGAAGTTTTTCTATTCATAAAACGATAGAGATCTCATCGGCTGATGCAAAACGGATTTAACTACTGATGAAACCTGATGCAGTTATGAACCAGAATTAAAATCATGTTCATCTCAGTAGAATGTGGCATTTTTTTCCAAGTTCTACTGACAAAGCACAAAAGCATTTTCTCCAAAGATGGATGGGCTTCATTTATTTTCCGATCACGCCAATATATACAGGAAACCCTTAAATATCGCGGGGGTTGCGTTCCTGAAAAATGCAACAATATTCAAAACCGTGACAGTTAAAACCAAAGGCCTATGGGAAAAAGGGGGTTAGGTTCCTGGGCTTCGAGAAAATATGGAGGAATGTGGGCGGAAACCAAAAATAAACAGATTACAATTGAAGGTAGAATGACAACCAGGAACGTGGATACCTATGCCAGGCTGAAGTTTACACTTTGTATGCCTCTGATAGGCCGAATCTACATCCAGACCTGAATCAAAATCTAATCAGCTTATTCTTGTCAGTACCAAACTTATCCACCTAATTTTGTCATAATCCGTTCACAACTTTTTGAGGAATTTTTGGCCTTATCTCTCAATGGTGAAGAATCACTGAAAAAAAAAATATTTTTAGAGAGAGAGAGAGAGAGAGAGAGAGAGAGAGAGAGAGAGAGAGAGAGAGAGAGAGAGAGAGAGAGAGAGAGAGAGAGAGAGAGAGAGAGAGAGAGAGAGAGAGAGAGAGAGAGAGAGAGATAGAGAGAGATAGAGAGAGATAGAGAGAGATAGAGAGAGATAGAGAGAGAGAGAGAGAGAGAGAGAGAGAGAGAGAGAGAGAGATAGAGATAGAGATAGAGATAGAGATAGAGATAGAGATAGAGATAGAGATAGAGATAGAGATAGAGAGAGAGAGAGAGAGAGAGAGAGAGAGAGAGAGAGAGAGAGAGAGAGAGAGAGAGAGAGAGAGAGAGAGAGAGAGAGAGAGAGAGAGAGAGAGAGAGAGAGATTGAGAGAGAGAGAGATTGAGAGAGAGAGAGAGAGAGAGAGATAGAGATAGAGATAGAGATAGAGATAGAGATAGAGATAGAGATAGAGATAGAGATAGAGATAGAGATAGAGATAGAGATAGAGATAGAGATAGAGATAGAGATAGAGATAGAGATAGAGATAGAGATAGAGATAGAGATAGAGATAGAGATAGAGATAGAGATAGAGATAGAGATAGAGATAGAGATAGAGATAGAGATAGAGATAGAGATAGAGATAGAGATAGAGATAGAGATAGAGATAGAGATAGAGATAGAGATAGAGATAGAGAGAGAGAGAGAGAGAGAACGAGAGAGAGAGAGAGAACGAGAGAGAGAGAGAGGGAACGAGAGAGAGAGAGAGAGAGATGGGAATCTGGTGGGGAGGAGGGGGTTATAACAATTGCTATGTTGCTGGATTATGCAGATGAAATTTAAAGTGCATTAGTTGGGGGTGGGGGGGCAGGTTAAAGTTTCTTATTTTGAAGAGTATAAACTTCATGTATGCCCCCAAAGGGTGTAATCTAGGATTTTTCTCAACTGGAAAGGGTATAATATCTGAATATACAAGATGTTCAGGGATAATGAATGGGAGATTAGTATTCTTCAATTCCTTCAAATGTCCTGTTGAGCCATGGTAATGATATGCTGTCGTTATCACTGCTGAGACCAGCTTCATTGCATTGAAAGAAACCTTACAGAAATACTAAATTGGTGTCATTTAATCCTCTGACTTGTGTACACAATACTGTTTTACCCCAATTTGGTATCTCACGATGGACATGTTAAAGTTCATGATATTTATATCCTTTAATCTATCAACATACACATACCGATTGGAAAGATGTATAATCAAACAAGGACAAATGTGTCCAAGAGCAGCGTCCTAAAGGTTTTATCGGCTAACAACAAAAAAAAAAACAACTTCCGATATTTCATCACGTGCCTTGATTAAGCAAATAGCGAGACCCGTCATAGTGCATTTACGAAATTACAATATATTAAATGGAATAATCTTTAATTAGTAACGTGAACCTTTCGAAACTTTAAAGCAAATGTCCGAATATATTTAAAAGTTCATGATAGACGCTCTCAAAAGGCACCCTCAATGCGAGGATGTGTACAAGTGCTTAATATTTAAGGAGATCCGGATCATGTATATACAAGAGCCGAGTCCTAAAATAAAGGTTTTGTCTTCACAAGAAGAAGAACAAGAAGAACAACGCCGAGCTCTCTATGAGCAGCGTTCGCTGCGCTAGACGCTGCTAAAAATACTGCACTCCTTTCATTTAAACACGTCCAAAATTTTTACAAAAAAAAATCCCAACCGACCTACCCCATTCATTGAGCAGGATGTTGTCAGAAACCCAATATCTTTTTTTGGGGCCTTAACGCGGTGCAGTATTTCATTTCGGACAATCATGGTGTTTGAGCTGAGACGAGTCATTGTTTGCATCTATGCGTACGATTACCTCCGATTATGAGCCTTTTCTTGCTTCTCACGCACCGTTATGTGTAGTAAACAAACCAGCAGATGGGAACTAAGCTAAATTAAATAATGAATAGTCATCAAACAGGAAATGCCATACAGAGATCCTGTAATACTAGATTTACAAGATCTAGGAGACACAACAGTTAATAATGGCACTCAAACGTAAAACAATTGACAAAATTAGTTGTGCGAAAAGGCAGAGAACGTTTATGACGTCATAAACGAGAACGCAAAAAAAACGAGAACGCAAAAAAATCAAGTTAGATAGTTTGGTAAGAGGTCAAAGTGTGGCATCTGTGGGCCACCATTTTGGGTTCATTGAATTGACTGCTGTGAACATGAATCAAATGCAGCAATATGGGAGAAACCACTGCGGATTAATCCATTTGAGTGGATATGGGAGAAACCATTGTGGATTTACCGTTTCCACGAGCCACCCGGGAATGAAGGCTCCAGTTCAACCATAGCAGACGCCGAAGAGACGGGATTATTTTGGAAGAGGATGCCATCTGATATCTTCCTCTCCAAGCAGGAAAGATCTGCTCCGGGTCAAGGTGGCTAAGGATCGTTTTACCCTTCTGCTATGTGGCAATGCAGCAGGCAACTTTGTCGTGCTCACGATGATCCATCAGCCATCGCTAGTTCTACATCCATATCTTTCTAACCAACACCCTCCCTCTAACAGCATCATCATCCAAAGCTAAGGCTTATATTTTCTTTTTATGGCAGAGGACAGTACGAACGAGTACATATGTTTATCTTCACCAACCTCACTGGTTTGTAATGAATCAAAAAAGGTAAAAGTCTTGTGTTTTTGTTCATTTTCAATTATGAAGTGTTAATTTTTTGCTGCCACCCACCTTCCTCTATATAGTATTTCCTCGAAGCCCAAGAACCGACCCCCCCATCCCCTTTTCTCATTGGCCCATGGTTTCCACGATCGCGGTTTTAACTATTGCAGCATTTTCCAGGAACCTACATCCTCCTACTTGCCCACCATAGAGTGCATCAGGCTGCCTCCCTCAAACAAGAAAATCTCACACCTTGCCATCACACCAAGGCACGTCATTGTCTCCCCTGTTGCCTCCCAAAATATTAATTCATCCCCGATGTTACTCTCCCGTTGTTTTGTTTCCCCAACTTTCCTGACCCACTCCTTTATCTGTATGGGTTCAGGCTCGCAGTGGAAGAGTTTTCTAAAGTCATCAATGAGTGTGTATTCTGCATTGCCTTACATGGAGAATTGTCAGAGTTGTGCCTCGTGTATTTCATTTTGTAATTTATTGAATAGATTTGTGTTTCTTCCTGGTAATTTCCTTAGCACTATATTAATTAAAAAAAACTTAAATGTTAGCATGGGGAAATATTTTCTCATTCTACTGTTAGGGGTTGTCACGTTGCAGTGACTGTTACTTTAGTTGTGAACAGAGTCATGTGATTATTCATGGCTAATGGTTCACTTCAGCCTCCTCCTTTCACTCTGATTTTCTTGAGGCCATGCCCCATGTTTTCCTAGGGTAACGCATCCACCCATGTGCTACATATGACAACATATTGAAACATGCATGAGAAGGAAGGGGGGACCTCTTGTTGTAATTGTTATTGTTGTATATGCCACATCTGCGTACCTACTTCGCAACTATATGCACATCGTCATGTGACTTTTCAGATAGATAAGACCAGCTATGATGCCCACAGATTACGTACCCCCTTTAGCTCAGTTTCCTCCCTATTGGAGAGTTCCACAGTTCAATGGAGCGAGGGTGTGTTCGAGAGTGGCCCAGCAGGCAAACAGGTTGGTGCGATGGAGCGGAGTACAAGGAGAAAGGAGCTGCGGGCATCATTGGAACTATTCACAGGGCTTGATGCTCAGATTCCAGAAGCTCGTCGTGCCGCAAGTGTGAGGGTCGCTTTTGTTAATCTCCCTTTAACATATTTGATTTGTTGTTTTGCTTTCACCCACCATTCCAGACTAGGTCGGCTGTTGTATACGGATCTGTGGTTATAGCTCAGGTACTTCCTTTTCTTGTTTGAAAGGTGCATGTTTTATGTTGGTCACTCTGTTGAGTCTGATTGGATTTATCAAATGAATAAAGATAAGCTTGGGGCCACCTTATTGTTCCACCACGTGGCAGGAAGGCCAGTCAGGTAGTGGTGACCATAAATTTAAGCGTGAACAATCATGTGACCGGGTTCACACCAGCGTTTAATCTGGTCTATTTGTGTTTAACAATTCAGAGGCGAATAAGCCCAGTGTGTGCATCCTGAAGTAAACATGTTACCATCTATAAAATGTAATATAATTTCTGGGGAAGACTGGGGGTAAAACAACATTTGAAAATACCTTTACAGACTCTCTGCAGCAGTGGGCAAAATCAAACATCTATTATGAAAATTCCGAGACAAGCAAAGAGACTTAATACAGTGCCTTCAGAAAGTACTCACACCCCTCGACTTCAGTCACTTTTTTGTGTTGCATCACAAATTTAAAATGGATGATATTTAAAAAAAAATTTTTTCACACATCCACACAAAATATCCCATAACGACAAAGTGAAAACACGTTTTACAAATTGGTTGAAAATGAAATACAGACATATCTAATTTACATAAGTGTTCAAACCCCCGAGTCAACACTTTGTCTAAATGCCTTTGGAAGCGAATACAACTTCGAGACTTCTTGGGAATACAGTCGATGCATCAGCTTTACACATCTGGATTTGGGGATTGTCTCCTGTCTTTGCAGGTTTGCTCAAGCTCTGTCAAGTTGAATGGGGAGTGTCGGTGAACAGCAATCTTCAAGTCTTTCCACAGATTCTCAATGGGATTCAAGAGTCTGGGCTTTGGTTGGGCCATTCAAGGAATTTCATGTTCTTGTTCTGAAGCCATTCCAGTGTTTCTTCAGCTGTATGCTTGGGGTCATTGTCCTGTTAGAATATAAATCTTTGCTACGGTCGAAGGTCTTTTGCACTCTGAAGTAGGTTCTCCACAAGGATTTGCCTCTATTTGGCTCCATTCCTTGTTCCTGCTATCCTTACAATCTCCCAGCCCCTGTTGCTGAAAAGCATCCCCAGAGCATGATCCTGCCACCACCATGCTTCATGGTAAGGATGGTGTTCGATGGGTGATGAGCTGTGCTCGGTTTCCACCAGATGTAGCGCTTTGTATTCAGGCCAAAGAGTTCAATTTTCATCTCATCAGACCACAGGATATTTTGCCTCATGCTCTCAGTCTCTCATGTGCCCTTTTGCAAACTCCAGGTGTGCTGTCATCGCAATTCAATATTGTGTAAATCCTGCAACTGCTGTGTGCACAAGAGGTGTAGTGGTGTCAGGGGTAGACTGCAGGTGGTACCTGACTTCAAATGTGCTGTTTGAGCAGGTAAACAAGTGACTCCAGTTAGAGCAGAAAGGTTAGTTTATGGGGATATATCTCTGGAATGTGGAGATAAATTGTTACCTTGGTGATATGATTAGTGCAGGTGGTGGTGTGGAGGCAGCAGTGAATGCAAGAATAAGAAGTGCCTGGAGGATGTTTAGTGAGTTCTTACCCCTGTTGACATCAAGAGGGACCTCTCTCCGATTAAAGGGAAAACTTTATGCAGCTTGCGTTAGAAGCGTGATAATGTATGGCAGCGAAAAATGGGTGATCAAAAAAAAAAAAGAGGATGAACGGAGGTGTGAACAAAATGAAATGAGAATGGTGAGGTGGATGTGTGATGTAACACTAAAGGATAGGAGATCAAATGTGGAATTAAGAGATAGGTTTGGTATAGAAAGCATTAGTGAGGTTAGGGGTAGGGGTAGGTTGAGATGGTTCGGACATGTGAAAAGGATGTAGGCGGGTAGTTGTGCGAAGAGGTGTATAAATATGAATGTGAATGGAAGGAGAGCTCAAGGAAATCCAAGGAAAACATAGGAAAAGTTGCTGAGAGATGATCTTAGAGTTAAAGGCCTAACAAGTGGGCTTGCAAGGGAGCGTGCAGCCTGGAAAGCAGCCATTAGGTGAACCGCGGTTTGCACATGCAAGCATGGAAACGGTCATAGAATGACGATGACGACGATTGGCTTCTGTCTGGCCATTCTCCCATGATGCCTAAATATGTGAAGTGCTGTAGAGACTGTTGTCCTTCCGTCAGGTTCTCCCATCTCAGCAAAGGAACTGTCGGACTGATCATCGGGTTCTTGGTCATCTCCCTGACCAAGGTCCTTCTTGCCCATTTGCTCAGTTTGGTCAGACGGCCAGCTCTATGAGGCGTCTGGGTAGTTCCATATTCTTTCCATGTCCTAATGATGGAGCTCACTGTGCTCTTGGGCACTTTCAACACTCTAGAAGTTGTATTATACCCTTCCTCAGATCAATGCCTCCTCATAATTCGATAATCGGAGTTCTACGGACAGATCCTTGGACTTCATGGTGGACCAACTTTGGGGCCTTCTATATAAAGGTGTGTTCCTTTATAAATCATGCCCAATCAATTGCAATGGCCAAAGGTGGACTCCTATGAAGTTGTAGAGACATTTCAAGGATGATCAAGGGAAATCGAATGCACCTGAGCTCAATTTGGAGTGTCATAGCAAACGTGTTGAATAATTATTTATGCAAGACATTTCAGATTTTAATCGATTTGTAAAAATTTCAATGAAAAAAGAAACAAAAAACACCACTTTGTCCTTATGGGGTGTGTAGATCGGTGACCAAAAAAATTTTTAAAATCTCAATTTCATCCATTTTTAATTCAGGCTGTAACAACAAAATGTGTAAAAGTCAAGGGGTGTGAATACTTTCTGAAGGCACTGGAACTTAATTGAACATGAGCCTTATTATTTTTGCAGCAGGAACAATCACACGATAAGTTATAAAAAACAAAACCTCAGCAGAAAAACGTACCCGGTCCTTCTCATGGCGCAGCTGACGGTCAGTTTGTACGATCTCCTGCTCGGCCATCTGGACAAGGATTTGCAGGTTGTGCTCAAGCTCAGGCATGGAGAAAGCTGCCCGCCGGGTGTCCTGAGAGGATGGAGCTTCCTCTTCACTGGGTAATCCGTGCCGCTGCTGCATCTGGTTGTAGCTGTAGTAAACTTTCTGCTCCTTGCCAGTGAGGTCAATCACCTGCAAGAGAGTCGCAAAAACAAGTTGTGATGGGCTATTCGGACTCCCAAGCTGCGCTGTGTGTAAATGTCGGAGAAAAACCTCACTCACCTTAACCTGGCTCAGCTCAGAAGGAGCCATCACCCTTTGCCCCATCCCACGACTCTTCAGCTCTTCCACCGTTCTGTAAATGTACTTGGGCTTGGCTTTGGCAGTCCCTGGATCCCTCTTCCACTGGCTCAGCTGCCTCTTACACTCCTGGTCATCCCACACAAGGAAAGCATGACCAACCCATGTGCATATTGCATACATAAGCAAAATTATTTGGTGATAAATGCAGATTTGCTCTGCAAACTTTAATTAACGTAACACTGGCAGCCGAAGCAAAAGGACATTATATTCGGACATAACCCAACCACACAATCACCTGATCTTCCTCCTCCTCAGAATCGACAACAGGAAAATCACGAAGAGATTGCTCTGTTCGTTCTGGACCATGTGCTCCGATTGCTCCACGGCCTTTCCGCATCTGCGCCTCCACGGGATTTATAATCCCTGTGGAATTCAGAAAAAACATTCTATGATTGTGCAAGCATGATGCAGGCCATGCCAACTTGTCACACAAAAAGGTGCCCAGACTGTGACACCACCAGAGGTATAGTGGGCAAAGCAAGTGGGAAGAAAATTGTGCAGAAACTTGAAACAACAGATTATGTTAAATAAATAAATATTGCCAAGTAGACAATGACGGCAATAAATATTGCCGTCATTCTGCACCTTGAGACTTCCGGCCGAGACCTTTCCCAGCCACGTAGCCCATCTTCTGCAACAGCTTCTGCCCGATTCCCTTCGTGTGCTTTTCCCACTCGCCAAACGAGCGTTCAGACACAACGGATGTAAATGTCTTGTTGCCTCCTCCCCTGATCACCATGTCCTGTACCATGATGAGAGACAATGTGAGAGGCAAGGGACAATGTTCAGTATGGCCATGTCAATAATGGGGTTTTAAGTGGTGGGCCAAGATGAAAGAAGAACATGATTTATGAGTAGAGGGAAAGGGAGCGACGGACTTAGGTATTGATCTTGTCAGGCACAAACCAACCGACAGATTACACCAAACCAAGCAAGGGGACATCAGTTTTTAAATCAAGTCAACCTTGCAAACATAAAATCTGCAAGAATTGTGGAACGCATAGGTAAAAGCCAGAGATACAGTCGAAGTAAACCCAAACTGCAGGAGGGAATTATGGCGACAGTACGAGCAAGTGAGAATCGTTGTAACAAAAATAATGAATTGCAATACGGTCATCAGATAGGTTTCACTCACAACAGCAAATATTTTGCATCATTTAACTCACTTCTCTTGAAGATAATGTGAACTACCCTAAGTACTGAAGACCCAAACAGGTTAGGCCGTTTACGTGGCCTCTGAGGGCAAACTCACCGATTTTGGTGCTTTCTTTGTGCCAAACTCCCTGGGATAATCGCTGCGCTTGCACGCTGGCATGCTTTCAGAGTCAGCCGGTTGCTCTCCATCGCTGCCCTCGTCCTCAGGCATCACAGACTTCCGCAGTCCCGCACTAACAAAGTTTACCGGTAGTGTAAGGTCCCCCAGCCTGCAAGGAGGGCACAAATTAAAAGTAGCAAGCTTTTCATCTGAAATGGAACTGTATAATAAATACGTTGCATCGGATTTACAAAAAGAGCCAAAGCATCTCGCAAAATTAGTGAGAGC
>NC_140976.1:52136393-52158893 GCF_056783735.1 Eptatretus burgeri | reverse complement strand
ATTGATTCCCATCACAGTGAATAAAATTTTATCTGCACGCTTTAATTTTAGGACAATAGCGGTTTTTGCTATAAATAGTATATATTGTTGCGGTTGAGGAAATTCGCAAACCACCATTCAGGTCCCGTAGGTGAGATATCTCTGCAAGTACATGTGTAGTTAGCCCCAAACCCGTTGTTTAGAGAGAATAAATGTGATTCATTCGGGCTGCGACCCTTTGAGATAGCCATTTTTCTGTTCTATCTTTATTTTGAACCAACCACGTCTCAACCGCCATCACACAACAACCACCAACCGCAACGCCGCTTCACAACAACAACAACACAAACAGCCACGACCTTTACCTTCACAACTCGCTCCTGCAAACATCGCATCACCGCCATTCCAAACGTCGCCATGGCCATAAACCACCACAATAAACCCTCCAACACCTTCACCTCTCCTCCTTCTCCCGCCATTCCCGCACCACTTGTGAGCACCGAGCGTCAGGCTGTCCTGGACTCGTACAAGGTGTGCGCCGAACCGCGAGTGCAAAGTGCGGCCTTTCCGAGGAGAATTCGGATCAGGAATGATACACGCCCACTTCTGATTGGTCCAATCAGCAAGCACAGGGCGGTTTGGCCCCGCCTCTAGGTGCAGCGGAGTAGAATTGGGATATGCAAATTCTCGGATCAGGGGAGACTCACGCCCCTTTTCCTCCATCCAATGGGCGAGCGTGGCTCCACCCCCGAGCTCGTTCTGATCCAGAAATTTGCATATGGGTTCTCCTGCCAGTCTATAAAGTGCCGAGCGCAGGGTGGAGTCGGGCTCGGAAGAGTCAGTTTTGGACAGCAGAGTGTGGCAGCGGCAGAGTGTGGCAGAGGCAGTCAGTTTAAAAAGAGTCAGTCTGGAGAGGTCGGAGAGCCGAGTGGAGCTCGCAGTCTGTTGGGGTTCAGAGTCTGTCGAGGAGCTGCAGAGAGAGGAAGCTTGGAGCGTGGTCGAGTCGGTTTGAGAGTCGGCCTTGGAGGAGACGGGAGTCAGCCTTGGAAGGGCGAAGAGAGTTTTGGGGCAGAGTCGGGTTGGAGCGCGGAGTGGAGTCGGGAGGCGAGGGCGTACAGGTGGTTTGCTGCAGTCGGCTGAGGAGAATTGGGGAAGAGACCGAGTAGCTCGGGTCCGAGGCAAGGAAGACGGCGGTCGGCGACGAGCTCGCAGTGGAATCGCTCGTCGCGGGACCCAAGCAAGCCAGCTATCCTCTTTCCCCAGAGCATCAACAATTCCCCCCCTTTTTCCCCCCGCGCTGAGATAGTGCGAAAAGGGGGGCCCCGTTCCCACCCCACTCCAAGCAGTGCCAACGAAACCCGGGAAGGAGCGCGGAGTCGGGGCGCCGCCGCGCCGCCACATTTGCAGCTCATCACAAAAACACGGGTAGGATCCACCCGGTCTCGCGGACCTGACCGCTCTTTCAGGTCCCGCGCAAATATTGGCCCACAGGCCCCGTCTGCCCCCTTGCCTTTGAGGGTGGCCCTTTTCTTTTGCTTTTGAGTAAATGTGTTCTTGGCGCCGTCTGTAAAGTAAAACTGTGTAAGTGTTGCCATGTGCTCGCGTAGTCGGTTGTAGATCTGCATTGTTGTGTTTCTTTTGTTGCAATTGCTTTAGGTGCATAATTGTTGTAATTGTATATGTGTGCTGTCCGTGTGCCGCGGAATAAATGTGCCTCATGTTGAACTGTTTTCCCGTTTCGCTTCGTCTTTTCTTTAATTGAATCTCCATCTTGCTTCACGTAAAGGGTTGGTAGTGGGCTTAATACGCCCAATAATTAATCGGAACCGTCGAGGCTGACGATAACACTGCTCGGTTATCCCGATAGTACGGAACGGGTCGCTTAAGTGGCCCGTGTCCGGAGTCGACCTGCGGCGAGGTGCGATCACCCGGTCTACCCTCCGCGTGGATACTTAGGTAGGTCGAATTTGGCGAACAACCCTATCCCACGCGGGGGGCCGATTGGCACGATCGTGGTGAGGCCGAAAGGCCCACCCGTGACTAGCTCCCGGCGTTAGTCCGAGAGGGTCACGACAGAATTGTCCATCTGGTGGGCGACATGCCGCGATTCGAGTTACATGGCCGTTCGCACGCCGGCGGGTGCGAATTCGCAACAATATCTACATTTCTGTACACCTCAAAACATGTTAGTGGTATTCTATGGATACTTTAGGAATTCTGTGATAGTTCCTGAAGATAAGACCCTTAAATGTAGCATATTACTGTGGAACAGCCCTTATATTCATGCATTCTCAATTATATTCACTTGTTGAATTGTTGCTGGTACTTTATAAATTTAATTTTTGCACTATAGTCCAATTGGCTGTCAGTAATGTTTCCCTTTTCCTGAGTCTTTTGACCTATATATTGATAAATGAATATCTTATTGTGAAAAAGGTCTTACTCGCTGAAAATTTTTTGAAAAACAACATTTTGAAAATCACGTTTACATATGTACCACTGCAGACTGCAAAAATGGATTTAATCGCCACAGATTTTGGCTCATAACGGCTCATATATTTGTTAATACTGGTGCTACAAACACAAATTTGGTATCAAAATGTGAGGAATGATGACATATATATATATATATATATATATATATATATATATATATATATATATATATATATATATATACATATATATATATATATATCTGTAAAACCATTTGTGATGTAATCAAGGCTTTTGTGTGACCTACAGGCAAAAATAGAGGAATTTTACTCAACAAATCAGCTTTGGGTTTACCAATAAATATCAACTAAACAATTAATTTCTTCATAAGTATTTGAGTTGTATTACTACATATTACATCAAAATAACCCTCTATCATTCTCCTTTTTAGAAATATAACTGATAAAGATAAATCCGTTAAATCAATAGAGTTATTACCGAAACCATAAATAAGCATAAATCACCATAACCATAAATCCCCCCCCCCTCCCTCAAAGTAACTGACATTGATTAATTTATAATACATGTATATGCATTAACCAAACAAGAATGATATTAAATCCAGTTGCAGAAAATCAATTTTGAGCTTGATTGCCTTTTTTTAAAACTACTGATATATACTTACCTTTAATTATTTCATTTCAGATGCTTGTGCTGACAATTGATCTGCAATTATGGATATGGAACCACCTGTTGTGAAGCGTCGTAAAATTGATACTGACCACTGCATCATATGCTTTAAACCCCTCAATGCTAAAAAGCAAGAAGTTGTAAAGAACCCAACATTTAATGGTTTGAGTGCAATCTTCAAAGCAAGTCAAATCAGAAAAGATGACGTTTACGAAAGTATCTGGCCTTTGCAACAAGACATATTGAGTCTTTATTTGAAAGTATCATTCCACAAATCATGTCGGGCCAAGTATACCAGTAAGTCAAATATCTCCACATCCAACCCCAGTGAGAGTGACCAGCAACCATGCACATCTGCGGCAACAGAACACACAAGAATCAGCAGAAATGAAACAGCTGGGTTTGACATCAGGACTAACTGCTTCATTTGTGGAAAATCCAACACTTCCAGAAACAAGCTTACACCGGTATCTACAGGAACTGGACAGTCCACCAGAGAAAAAGTTCTGGCAGCAGCTGGCTAAAGACAAGACAATAAAATACACATGCGCATGCTTGCCTTTCCAGATTTGTTCGCCTATGATGCCAAGTACCACAGGTTATGCTATTCACACTATATTTCAGAAAGGAACATCACTGCTGCAATTCATAAATCAGGAGATTAAACAATGGGCACATTACATGATGAAGCTTTTGATGAACTGAAATGTTATCTGGAACAAACTGTGTTCTCCAAAACTAAGACAGTGACAACCCTCGTTCATCTGAAAGATGAATATGTTAGATATTTGGTTTCACTGGGTACCACGAATGCAGAACAGTATAAAACTTGGACGTTGAAGGAACGTATAGTGCAACTAAATATTATGGTGACCAAATAGTCTGTGTAACATTTGATGGCCACACTGACATCATATGCTCTTCTTCTGTGACCTTATGTGATGCCCTGAGAAAAGCCACGATTCTGCAGAGAATGACTGATGAACCAGAATATGAAGACATCCCGTCTGATGTAACATCAGCCACAGATAGTGAAATGCATACTTTGCATGCTGCAGCTGGTATCCTGAGGAAGCACATGGCTGATGTCGAGCATGTTGGAAATGTGTATACACCTGTCGAGGAAACAGATATTCAGCACTGTGCAGAATTTGTTCCTAATACACTCTACGACTTTATTCAGTGGTGCACCAGTGAGAAATCACACACGAATGTAACCAGCTGTAGTGATGAAGGTGTTATGAAGAACAACCTGAGGACGATCGCCATTTGTCACAATATAATATCACAGAGCCGTCGAGTGTACTCCACAATAACGCTTGGTTTAGGCTTGTAGGTGCATCATGAATTGGGAAGCAAGCATCTCATTGTCATGCTTCATGAATTAGGACACTGTGTGTCCTATGATGAAGTGAGACGTTTCCTCACGTCTGTGGCTGTTGATCAATCTGCCTCAGAGGATATTTACATCCCCAAAGTTCTTCAAAACCTACTGCATCAATGAGTATCCGATCGTCGACGCTGCTATAAATAATTTTGATCAGAATGAAGCTACATTGGACGGAAAATCCACTACTCATGCCATGGCAGCTGTGCTGTTCTACAGAGGAAAGATCCAACATGACAATGGTGAAGGTCAGGGCATTCCACGATTGCCACGGAAATCGCTGTCCGGGGGTTTAATAGCTCTGCCATGGTCTGAAGATCTGCAGAGGTAAGCAAGTAACTTACATAATCATGTTAACAAATCCATTATATATTATGAACAGTATTACAGTATATACATGTATTTTGGTAATTGCAGTGGTAATGAGATACATGATTCTACAATTGGTGAGAGCCTTTATGTGTATGGTGTTGGTTTTGCTTGTCAGTAGTTATAGGTGTAGTATGTAGTACGTCTTTGAACACATGGGTGCAGGCATCACAAACTTAGTGAAAGTGTATATTTTTCCTCCCAGTAACTTGCATGTTTTGTGTATTCCTTGAAGGTATAAGAAACCTGCCAAACGACCAGAGCCACCACCTGTCAATGATGTGTCATTAATCGACGTTGACAAGGACAGTTCGGAACTCAAAGCAGCTGAATCCAAAGATCAAGCATGGAAAGTTTACCGTATTGCCAATGATGAGAAGCAGGCTGTTTCGTCGTGGACTGCATCCACTGCGTTCCTGTCGGAAAGAAACCTACCAGTTGCAACCACATGTTACTTACCTTTTATCCGTGCTCCTCCAACAGACCTTTCCACCATATACACCATCCTCCTGAGGTAGGTCCAGATCGTTGCTAAACTCGGACAACCACATATCCTAGTAACAGCTGACTGTGCGATCTCCAGCAAGGCTCAGCAGATCATGTGGAATATGCCTGCAGCTCTAGATGGAAAGATTACAATGCGACTGGGTGGCATGCATTTAACAATGTCATTTGTAGCAAGTATTGGAAAACTGCATGGCGATGGTGGTCTCCGTTCAATGCTGGTGGACTCAGACGTCTATGCACCCGCAACTGCAAAGCTGGTGCTCCAAGGAAAGCAAGTATCCAGAGGAAACAGAGCAATGAAGCTGGTGTTGGAGGATTTATACCGCCTCTATCAGGAAGCATTTTGGACATGGTTGCAACAACAGGAACACACCATGTTTCCCAAAGACGACATGTACAGGCTTGTGAGAGAGATCCAGAATGCTTTCAATGCAGGAGACAGGGAATCCGCAATAACACTGACGAAACAACTTGAATCAGAGCACATAGCACCTTTGCAAGCACTACAACAAGAGTTCACAAATGCAGGTAAGACATAGTCTGCAACATTTGCCTACTGGGATACATTTATGCAGGGAGTAAACATCTTGCTGCGACTTCTGAGAGCAGAGCGCGAGGGACTGTTCGAACTCCATCTCATCGCCGTCAGTGAGACTATACCCTGGTGCCGAGCTGCAGACAGAGGAAATTATGCCAAATATTTCCCAGGATATTTGAATGATATGCTATCACTTCAGGAATTGCACCCACAATCCTATCAATATCTGCAGGAAGGTGGATTTGTGGTCCGTAGGTCTTTGCGCCAGTTCAATGCTGTTGCTAGTGACCAAGCACTTGAACAAACAATTAACCATGAGGGGAAGAGCCAGGGAGGTGTCATCGGGTTTACCTTGAGGAAAGGTGCCCTTACCAGATGGATGGTCACTCGACATGTCACAGCAAAATATACAGAGGCTTTTAAAGAACTCTCTGATGGGGACACTGAAGTAGCTTCCACAAACCACGCTGAGCATGGAAAGACAAAGATGGTAAGGGATCAACAAGATGTTACCAAGATCACGGAATTTGTATCAAACGCACAAAATCTGTTTAACCTATGTACTGTACCTGACGAATTGGTCAACATCGCCACAGGCCAGGTTGCTGAGCACAAGAAGTATCAAATGGACTTGAACATTTCTTAACAGACGCCCAGAAATGCAACAAAAGTTTTATCGAAAAGCGACTTCTTGCTGACCAAACTGATAGTTCCTGGGAAACAGACTCACGAGCAAAGACACCAACATTTGCGGACATGTCAAAACCCACGAAAACCAACAAACGAGAAAAATTGATGGTGGATTCAGAAGTACTTTTCCAGCGGCTGCTTTCTGTCTCAAAGAAACGCGATGTCAGTCTGGAACAAGTCCTGGCACATGAACTGGCTCCTGTGCCACCGTCCCTCTTCAACAATGATGGGACAATGCGAAAAACCAACAAGGCGAATCTGGAAAAGAAGTTAGAAGCTAATTGCGAGGAAGTCCAGGTGCTCGAACCCTCTGACCAACATGATACTGCTTATGTCATTGATGGGATGGCATTACTTCAGGCACTTGATGAAGCCCAGTTTGACACATTTGACGATCTCGGACGTACCATAATGCAGAAGATTCAGTCACTGCTTGCTAGTAACCAAGGTGTGACATCAGTTACATTGGTTTTTGACAGGTATGATGTACCACTCTCTATCAAGCAGCTGGAAAGAGAACGTCGCACTGGTGGAGAGTCAACACCCAGATATGTCATCGATGGACAACGCACAGTTCCAAACTACAGGAAGTTCCTGAAGAACACCACAAACAAATCAGCGCTTGCCGATTTCCTCTGCAGTTACTTGACAGTAGCCACCCAATTGCAGCTTGAGGAAAACCAATCTGTCACACTAGCAGGAGGCTTTAACGATGGCCTGCTAGTTAAAGTTGTGGATCATAGAGGCATCCGGGAACTACCTGAATTGTTCAGCACACATGAGGAGGCTGACACACGGCTCCTGCTACATGCTATCCATCTCGCCAGAGCACACTCAAGGGTCATTGTACGATGTGATGACACTGACATGTTGGTCCTACTCATCTATTACTGTGGGAAAGGCATGTTTGGGGACACCAAAGTGTACATGAATGCAGGTCACTGTACAAAAACAACGAATCGTCAGAGATTCATTCCTGTAAACAGAATAACGGACAACATCGGTCAGGATACGTCAAGTTGCTTGCCAGCATCACATGCTATAAGTGGCTGTGACACAACCTCCTCGCTGTTCAAAGTTGGGAAATGCACTGCATATTCGAAACTCAAGCAAAACATTGCACACTTGGCACCACTGTCACGGTTAGACCAAACCAGAGATACAACCAATGTCGTCAGCACTGTCACAAAATATGCTCTGTCGTTGTATGGCTCAAAGTCAAGTCACACACTCGACCAACTTTGTTATATTTATGCCTGCACAAGTGACAAACCAGCATCTCTCTTCCCACCAACAGACGATGCTTTCGAACAACATCTGAAGCGAGCAAATTACCAGGTGGCGATATCGACCCACAGCCATGTAGCGAAGCCTGTACTTTGGAACCCTGATGGTAATGGATGGCAGGTCAGAGACAACAAACTTGAGCCTGTCATGTTCCAAAAGGATGCAGCCCCAAGGGAGGTTTGAGATCTCATGCATCTCTACTGCACCGACGATGACTGTACGCAGAGCAGAACATGTCATTGTATCTCTGCAGGACTGACCTGCACTGAATTCTGCTCGTGTAGTGCAGACGATTGTCCAAATGTTGATGATTCTGTTGTCTTTGACGACAGCACTGATGAAGAGCGTGACTGAACTTTTAAATGTATAACATATATTACTTCATGTAATAGATGTACATAAGTTACAGTGCATGTTATGAATTCATTATCGTCAAATGTGAAATAGCTTATATCAACATGATGTCTATAAAAGTCACTTTCATAATTGTGTCAGAATCTTAAGTCAATTGTTCATGTTGCATATCTGCTTTGGGATTTCTATCGGTCAGCATTAGTGGGGCGACATATGATTTCAGTTATAACTACATCATTTCAGTGACAATTATATCATTAGATATATTTTTCAAAAGGTAAATAAACTTGGATTATGTTGATGTAACAAGTATGACTGCAAGTCCAATATTTTGGAAGTAATTAATGTTTTTGTTGATATTTATTGGTAAACCCGAAGCTGATTTGTTGAGTAAAATTCCACTATTTTTGCCTGTAGGTCACACAAAAGCCTTGATTACATCACAAATGGTTTTACAGATATATATATATATATATATATATATATATATATATATATATATATATATATATATATATATATATATATATATATATATATATATATATATATATATATATTGTTGTGGTTGACCAAATTCGCAAACCACCATTCAGGTCCCTTAGGTGAGATATCTCGGTAAGTATATGTGTAGTTAGGCCCAAACCCGTTGTCTAGTGGGAATACATGTCATTCATGCGTGCTGCGACTCTTCAGGATAGCCGTTTTTCTTTTACTATCTTTATTTTGGACCAACCGCCATTATTACCACCACCAACCACGTCTCAACAGTCATCACCACATCAACCACCCACCACAACGCCGCTTCACCACAACAGCCACGACCTTTACCGTCACACCTCGCAACCGTCGCATCGCCACCGTTCTTGCGCCGCTTGTGGGTACCGGTATTGGACTCGTGCAGGGCGCGCACCGAACAGCGTGTACAAAACCACGGACTTTCCGCTCCAAAAACGGATCAAAAACGACTCACGCCCACTTTTGTTCCGTCCAATCGGTGAGCGAGGGGCGATTTGGCCCTGCCTCCAGGGCGTTGGAGGGCGGTCGCTATATGCAAATTCATGGATCAAAAAGCATTCACGCCCACTTTTTCTCGGGCCAATGGGGAGCGAGGTGAAAGGTCGAAGGCAGGGGGTCAAAGGCGAAGCCACGGGGCTTATATAAGCAGCTGCGTTCGTCAGAAAAGGGGGTGCGCGTTGGAAAGAGTGCAGTTGGGAGTTCGCGGAGTCGGAGTGAAGAGGACGGAGCTGTGGAGAGGCGGCGGCGGCGAAGGCAGACGAGGGGGTGCTCGCGTCGGTGCCGGGAGCTGCACACCAGGGAGGCGGACGGCGCGACCTGGTCGAGGTGGAGACGCTCGTCGCGGGACCCGAGACAGAGTAAAAATCCTCCTTTCCCCGAGCATCAGCAACCCCCTCCTGTTTCCCCCCGCGCTGAGATAGTGCGACCAAGGGGGCCCCCTTCCCACCCCCTACCAGACACTGTCCGCGAGGCCCGCGGAGTTGAGGCACCACCGCCGCTCCGCGTCTCATCACCAGACGGGTAGGCCCGACACGGTCTCGGCCCCAGGCCCGCCTACCCCCTCATCCTGGAGGGTGGTTCTCTTTTCTTTTGCTTTGGGAATGTGTGTTGTCGGCGCCGTCTGTGAAGTAAAATTGTATAAGTGTTGCCGTGTGCTCGCGTAGTCGGTATTAGATCTGCATTGTCGCAATTGCATTGTGTTTCTTTTCCTTTTCTATGTGCTTTTGGTGGAATTGTATATGTGTGCTTTCCGTTCATCGCGAATAAATGTGCTTTATGTTGAACTGTTTTCCTGCTTCGCTTCGTCATTTCTTTCATTGAATCCTCATCTTGCTTCACGTAAAGGGTTGGTAGTGGGCTGAATACGCCCGATAATTAATCGAACCGTCGAGGCCGACGATAACACCGCTCGGTTATCCCGATAGTACGGAACGGGTCGCTTAAGTGGCCCGTGTCCGAAGTCGACCTGCGGCGAGGTGCGATCGCCCGGTCTACCCTCCGTGTGGGTACTTAGGTAGGTCGAATTTGGCGAGCAACCCTATCCCACGCGGGGGCCGATTGGCTCGATCGCGGTGAGACCGAAAGGTCCACCCGTGACTGGTTCCCGGCGTTAGTCCGAGAGGGTCACGACTGGATTGTCCGTCCGGTGGGCGACGTGCCGCGATTCGAGTTACGTGGCCGTCCGCACGCCGGCGGGCGCGAATCCGCAACAATATATATATATATATATATATATATATATATATATATATATATATATATATATATATATATATATATACATATATACATATATATATATATATATATATATGTATATATGTATATATATATATATGTATATATGTATATATATATATATATATATATATATATATATGTATATATATATATATATATATATATATATATGTATATGTATATGTATATATATATATATATATATATATATATATATATATATATATATATATATATATATATATATATATATATATATATATATATATATATATATATATATATATATATATATTTACATGTCATCATTCCTCACATTTTGGTACCAAATTTGTGTTTGTAGCACCAGTATTAACAAATATATGAGCCAGTATGAGCCAAAATCTGTGGCGATTAAATCCATTTTTGCAGTCTGCAGTGGTACATATGTTAACGTGATTTTCAAAATGTTGTGCAATAATCTCAGGTTCACAACCATGATTTTCTTCTTCCCCAAACATCCCTCTTCAAGAAAAAATAGGTTGTGACTTGTTCTACCATGGGTAGGGGTTTCTCACATTTTAGGCCCCTTTTTAATTTGGCCACTTGCCTAAAACCCCCGCAGGGCTGGGAACAGCATCGTCTGGCATAACAGCAAGCAAGTGGCCACGAACTAAGATGTTTGTTCTTACTTCAGATCGGATGCTGCATCTCACAGCTAAATGGGTAACGTGGGAATCCGTTGATAGGAGAGGTATACAAAGAAGAACCTTTACTGATAGGCCAAAAACAATTATGGGGTTTGAAGCCTCTTAAGATAACAGGATTTATCTTGGGCATCCAAATGTTTTGAAATAGAGGTTAGAGATCTCTAACGGAAAGGGTTGAAGGTCCTGCCATGCTAACAGGGGCTGGAGGCCCTTGACGGGGGTGGGGGTCAGCCCCCCAGGAGAAGGTTGGAGTCCCTGCTCGTTAAGAAGTTCAAGTTCCCAAGGGGGAGAATGAATAAGTGTTATGAATGTTTGTCGAGTTACCTCTTGATTTTTCTGTTTGATCATTGTGCTCACTGGAAGCTTGCTTGCTGTGAAATTGTTGCATTGTTATTGTGTGGAAGTGTTATGGATTTATAAATCCTATATGATCCTCTATGATTAGAAATGTTAAGTTTTGTGTTCAGAACATATGTTTGGTGTTCCAACCTGGAGGGATAAATTGAGCTGAAGAGCTAAAGTATGAAATTTATTGTTTTTTTCAGCACAAGTTGAAAGAACTATATTTGTTTTAGTCATAAGTTGAAAGGATAGAACTCTTGTATGTTTGTATTTATATCTGACTTGTATGTGCACTGATTTGCATAGATCGGCATGTAGTACCAAGTGTTGTATTATTTGAGTTATTTACATTAAGTAAGCGAGTGTTGAAATGGAGCATGTGCGGTCCAGTATATTTCACTGGAATAAACCGTGCTCTGTTGTGTATTGTGAACTGTGAAGCTTATGCAAATGAATAAGTAGGGAAAGTGGAGATAAGGATTGGTCATCACCGTACACTGTGAAGACTCTGAATGAGGCGAAGTGTACACGCCAATCTCAGAGGAGGTATGGTCACGTAAGATTCCTCCCATGTCGTTGCAGCTTTGGTGTGTACACAAAATAACTGTGTATATGTCAGCTTGTATTGAAAGACAGAGCCCTGGCATTGCGGTGCGGTCTCTTTGGAGTGCAGGGCAGATGCCATTGAGAGCGCTTTAAGACCAGGTAGAGAGGTGGTGTGTGTGAATTCGATGTTGGTGAACATCTGAATTGGATGCCTTGAGAATGGCTAGATGGTGCACGAATGGAATGTTGTGTATGTTCCATGTGAGAATCCCTCAATTGAGCTGTGGTTAAGCCATGGTGGTCATATCATGGATTAAAACTTGAGTTTTCTCACTGTGAGATAACTTTGTATGCTATTTTGGCTTTGCACACTGTATGTTGCATACATAATAAATGGATGGTCTTTCAAGAGTATCATTTGAATACCTGTTATGGAATAATAATAATAATAATAATAATAATAATAATAATAATAATGCATACATTATAGTCTTGGGGTAACATGTTAAGTGTAGAGGCCACTGGTTTGGTGCTTATAACGCCAAGGTTGTGGGCTCTTTCTCCGCACGGGCCAACACTTTTAACCCAGCTATAAACTGGCCTCTCTGGAATTCGGGCGATTGGCCTCATGGGTTGCTGTACCCACAGCACAGTTGTAAGGGTGTTTTCAACACACTGTGTTGAAATGTATGCTTGCCGTGCTCGTTGATGTGACAGAAATGTTTCCAAAATTCTGATTTGATTCATAACCATTGTTCTTAAAATGTGATCGAAATGTAGAAATGTGATTTGTAATGATTTAAAAGTGATTTGTAGAGTAGTTGTGTTTGATTTTGGTACCTTGTGATGAACGAGGATTTATAACATCCACCGGCACTCCTGTAAAGAGTGATCAGTTAATTGCTAACTTGTTATGGGCAATCCTTTTGCCCTCTCAAATTGTAGTTAACAAGTGATGACCACACAGATGATTCTCTGCTAAATATGAAGTTTAAAGTCAAAACCATCTCCCAAACTCCCGATTGGTGTTTAGCAGGGAGGGCAATTCATTAATGTATACATGATCCCTCGGATGGACGTAAAACTAGTTGTGCTGTCTTCATTAGTCTGTGAATGTTAAAGTTAATTGATGACATTACTTGATGGATGTTAAAGACAAATTCCTGCCCAAACTACTGCTGGGAAGGCAATGGCAAACCACCCAGTGTATTGTACCCAAACTTTTGGCCATGTCGATGTTTCCTTGGAGAGGAGTAGGCAAGTTGTTACACGCAGGCTAGCCCCAAACACTGACTTTTATTTATGCACATCTGGTAGCAGAGGAAGGAGGGCTTTTGGGTTAAATCCGTTAGATTGATCCTCTAATGGGTGAGGGCCTATGTGGGTTTCCAGTAGAAATGAGTCCAAATAAATAATGCCATCAAGTAGAATGTTAAAAGGTTCTATTCCCTTGCTATACATTCTGGTAATGCACTCCAAAGATGGAGCTTGAACTTAATGGTCATCTGGAGGAGCCAATCGGGGGAAGAGGGACCAGTTGGATGCTACCAGCAGGTCCAAATCATGCCATACCTCCCCCGCAGCAAGGTTAAACATTATTTGGGGAAGGGGTGGTGGGGAAAGGATGGTGGCAGTTCCACCGAGATAACTATATGCATGGGGCGGAGTGTTTTGAGCTGCAATTTGGAGTGCCATTCACTTGATGACTCAACTTTGACCGAGTGACTTGATTTGCCTGATGACTCAACAATTTTTGTACACCTGTTTAAAAGCAGAGGTTTAAACTGTATTTATTTGTTTTGATAAAGGAATGGATTTGTGTCAAAATGGTCAGAGTAAGTGATTAGATGGCCAGAGTAAGTGGGGTGGGATATTGCAGCATTTTGCTGAATAAGCGAGAGAGAGAGAGAGAGCAGTAGATAAGAAATGGACAATGCAGAGATTTAAAATATTGATGGAATTCCGAATGGTGATGAGAAAGGTTGAAAAGTTCATAAAACAACATCAGTATTTGGTGTTGTTTAAACTGTTTGAAGAAATTTTGTATCTTTTAACCATGTCAAGTTTTTGTTCCCAAATGTTTCCAAATTAACGCCCTGCACCTGCAGCCAAAGTGGTCCCACGGCAACCCACAATGCTGCAAAATGTCATAGCTGAGTGGCATGGGCCCACCCCACTCTCACTATGGGGGGAGTTCGCAGAGCTGTGAGTCCTGAGAAAGACTCCCCAAAAATTGCCCTGTGACTACAATGATAGCCATGCTACTCTTCTTTAATTACTCCTGTTAATTAATGTATTAATGTGCAACCTAGCTTTGAATTACCAGTGTGCTTTGACCTGTATTGTAGTGATGGACAAGTGATATTCATGATAATGTTAGCATGTGTTATTTTCACACACCTGTTTACTGGGTATGTTGTCATATACATGTAAACATGGGGAACAGTTGATAACTAGTGGAGGTTGTGTATAGTAACTGAGTTAATTACTTTCAGACTCAGCTCATAAAGAAAAATAAGTCATTGAGAGCACTGGCAGGACAAATTTTTTTGTGATCATTGTTTCTTTTCGTCCATTACAATTCATAATTGTATTCGAACATTCATGTTTCTTTTGGTTATAATTAATGGGTTGATTATAGACTAGGTTCCTTTGGTATTTGAGTTGTACTGGGAGGGCTTCTCTTTGTGATGATTTTTTTTTGCTTGTCTGGACAACAGATTGTTTGTTTTTGAAATTGTTTGAATTTAGATTCGTTATAAGTTGAAGGTTTATGAAATAATTTTTTGTCCAACCTCGTTTTGTGCTTGATCGATTTTGTCAGCCCATTAGTCATCCAGTGTTCAGTTTAATATCAAGTTTTGTTGTGGAATTACAAATTGAGAAACCTTTATCATATAAGTCTCATAGAGCCCACACTTTTGGAACAGCAGTATAATTTAAAACCAGTATGATCGATGATATCACAGTAAAGCACACCATTATTATATTAATACGCTAAGCCAAATTTTGTGGACATATCTCCCCCGAAACTGCCAGACGGATTATCGCCACTTTCGACATATGGGTGCTCTGTGGTCTAATGTACAGCATGGGCTATGTGAGATCGCGCCAGACGGACAGGTTTGGGAATTTTTGGCGATTTTCTAATTTTTACATTTGTTTGCATGGCGATGTGTAACGTCACTGCTAAGAGGCATAATGACGTCATCGGTCATTCGCTGACGTCATTACGTCTGTCGTCGACAGACCGTCACCACTGAGAGGCGTAATGCCACTCCTAGAAAACAGCGTCTGTAATGTAAAACCCTCTTCTGCACATGCTGGCTAACTCAGAAGGTGCATTTGACACAAAAAATGTAACAAGAAACGTATTTAAAGAAATTCTATAAATAATATTGTAAACACTGGATATATTGACGCCCTAACGAACCCTCACTTTAGAAACTTCACGCGGAGCTCGGGTTTGGCTAGTTGGTTATTGATAATTTGTATTGATTGATTGAAATATTATCAATCACTGTTCCGATGGACCTCGTGACATGTATGGATCTATTAATTAAGAGTAGACAATAGTTACTGGGAATTGAATCGAGATAATATATTAAGTTGAGGTACTTACATGATTTTGAAGGAGGGTCTATGTTATTAAATTGATCAAAAGATTGGTCTATATTATATATTAGGGATCATAAGTTAACTGTAAGGGAAAATTAATATATGAGGGGAATCAGCATGGTATTTACATTACCATAATGCAGAATGGCTAGACCAACAGCAATGATGAAATCAATTAATGGAATTAGGAATTGTACCATGTATTATAATTGTATTGCTCTCACTGATGAGTAGCTGGTACTGGCGTAACTAGAATTTAAGTAAAATGCCTCCATATTCTGTGGAAAGCCAAACAAAAAAGACAAACCGGAATCATGCCGAGTACAGAAGGCATTAGCATGTGAAATGAATGTTAAGTAGGTCAGAGTGTAAGAATTTTATTATTGAAAATCGTGCAATTACACCACAAGCAGCATTAAAATATTACTTATTTTATTTGTTTTTGATCAATTGGACAGGTGCGTGATTTTTGATTAAGTGATACTTGTACGTTTACTTACCCAAATTTCAAATTTTGCAACGAAGTAAGTTGAGGTATTTCTAATACCGACTTGACCATCATTTCTCAGTGCAGAAGTGCTAAGTTAGCTGAAATAAATAAATAAATAAATAAATAAACGGTGCAAAATCAAATCGCTTTGGATTTAGTACTTGCCTCGCATGGGGGAGCCTGTCCTCTTTTTGGGTGTGAATGTTGTACTTGTATCTCAGACAAATTAGAACATATTGAAAATTAAGGAAGAAGAAGCTAACTTTCATAATTATTACACTGAATTTGGAATATTTTTCTCTATTAAAAGGGATCTTTGGAGTATAGTGGACAAAATTGTTAATTTTTATTGGACATGTTATTTGTTATCATAGTACTTTTCAATTGTGCGCCTACAACATTGCCCTCACTCAAGGCACCTTCACTGATTGCCTCATGCTTTGAGAGGAAATTACCCCATCTTTTTTGGTACAAACTGAAAAGGCCTTTCTAGAATTATGCAAATTGGAACCCTGATAAATACTGCTGCCCTTTCTGCATGCAAATAGCAAATGAGATGATTGTTTTTGAGGATACATAGAACTGTGATTTCTTTAGATTTTAACATGTCATTTAGGTGAAAAAAAAAAGAAAAAAAAAGAAGAAAGGTAAATTTTGAGATAACATGTAACGTACGTTAGATGCTTCTGTAAGAACCTTTGCCAGTCTTATTGAAATACATGAGCCCACCGCGTTTTATTGATTTAATTGAATTGTTATCAGTGTTTAACCTTGATTTTGTTTGTTTCGGAGTGTTGAGAGCAGTTGAACTATGCAGTTTACAATTTTGTCTAACTGGTGCGGGGCATGCCCATAGGTGCGTGCCAGTATGTGCAGCTTCGTTCCTTCACTCTCGTAAACGACGACTGGATTGGGGCATTGTTTCAATTAGATTGGACCAACCGTATCATAAATGGCCATAACTTGGGAAACATACTCATATCATATCAGGTCCCCAGCGTCAATTGCGACGTCATATCAAACTAAGAAGAAGAATTGTGATGCCTCCTCTCTCTCGCCCCCTCTCTCTCTCCCCTCTCTTGCCCCCCTCTCTCCCCTCTAGTCTCGCCCCTCCTCTCTCGCCCCTCTAGTCTCGCCCCTCCTCTCTCGCCCCTCTCTCTCGCCCCCACTCTCACCCCCTCTCCCATCCCCCTCTCTCGCCCCCTCCTTTCTTGAATTGTGATGCCCCCTCTCTCTCACCCCCTCTCTCGCCCCGTCTCTTGCCCCTCCTCTCTCCCCCCTCTCTTCCCCCTCCTCTCTCGCCACTCTCTCTGTAAATGTATTCACAAATGTCTACCAAGCACAACAATTAATTCAAACCTTGGGAGAAAACAGCTTTCAAACCTTTGGGAAACAGCTCTTTCCCTTGGGAAAATTCAAACCTTGGGATTAATTAATAATTTGAACAATTAATTCAAATCTTGGGAAAAAACTGTTTTCAAACCTTGGGAAACAACTGAAACGGATGAAGAACGATATCAAACCTTGAAAAGGCACATACTCAGGTCCCCAACGTCGATTGTGATGTCATATCAAACGAAGAAGAAGAAGAATTGTGATGTCAATCGTGCAAAAAATAAAAATAAATAAATAAACATTAATTGTGACGTCATTTGTGATGTCATAGCACAGTCTTGTCATTGGTTGACAGATAAATGGCCGTAACTTGGGCACCACTTGTCCGATTAATATCAAACCTTGAAAAGGCACATCGGCGGGTCCCCAGCAATATTCCTGTCAAGTTTCAATCAGATCGGTCCGGCGGTCGTCGAGAAACGGCGGTCGCAGACAAGCAGACAGACAGACAGACAGACAGACAGACAGACAGACAGACAGACAGACACACAAACAGAGATTGCTGGAATTATAGATAGATGAAGCTTTGGAAGAATTTCCACCGAAAGATTGGGTGGTGGGGAGAACCCAGATTTGGGTGATTGGGCATTCAACACATGATCATGGCACGACTCCCTTCCTGAGGAGATAAGATGAGCATGTTAAAGGGGATAAAAAAGAAGAAAAAAAACCAACTTAGGAGAAGGTTGGACAAGTCAAACCTTGGCAAGGCAAAGACTTAACGTCGCCATTGCATGGTGCCTGCCTGTCAGAGCAATCCCGACCACAGTCGCAAAACCCTCGCTCTGCAGATACAGTACATTGTGAACTTGCCATGGTCGCACAATGCACAATGAAGGCCCTGAAGGTCCATACAATGAGTCATCTGCAACGTGTGTTCAATGGGGCGAGTGGGGCTCGTGGAGCCATCAAAGCTGCCTCCAACGTGTATAGCTCGCTTTGGCGAATCAAACCTGATTGCACAAACTGCTGCTGCGAGGCTCCAATTCTGCTGGGGCTGGATCTCTGGGTCACATCTCAAGTCCTCTTAGTCTCCTTCCACCCAGTGTCATTTGCAACCCAGTTTCGGGCCCAAGCTCATGCCTGCCAAGATCTACCTTCTCTGCAGCTCAAGGAGCACCTAGACTGTGTTTCCTGTTGTGTGCTGTTCTATCTACACCCTGACCTGCTTATCTTCTGGCTTCGCGTAGCACGTCTTTTCGATTTGTGACACCTGCTAATGAACAGGCCATTGATTAAATTGAAACACACTCACTAACCTGACTGGGACACTATTGAAATGGCTGTCATCCAGCGTTCTTCTCCTATGAGTGCTCCCTGCCATTGTTGATTGAACTTGTGAAAGGGATATCTTTTCTCCTCCAAGAACGGGGTATGGTGATCATGTGTAAGATAATTATTCAAATTTTCCGAAGAGGAAAAAAGGGGGGGGGGGAATGTGGAAGAAAAATAATTACATTCATGTATTCTCAATTATATTCACTTGTTGAATTGTTGCTGGTACTTTATAAATTCAATTTTTGTACTATAGTCCAATTGGCTGTCAGTATTGTTTCTCATTTCCCAAGTCTTTTGACCTACATATTGATAAATGAATATCTTACTGTGAAAAAGGTCTTACTCGCTGCATAGAAACAGGCTGACTTGGGTGATGAAACTGCAAACTTTTGCCATGAGTGTGTTATTCTTTCCCTCCCACCCAAAGTGGCCATGTATTGCAGTTCTGAGTTCTTTCGCCTCGTGCCTATCAGCTCATCCCGTAGTTGTATTGCCAAATATCTCACCCTCCCATTTTTGGATGTCAAATGAGTATAAGAGGGATTGCTTCGGGATTTTAGTTCGTGAAGTTAATTTGAATGCTTCAGTGAATCATTGAATGTTCTTCCTCTGTATATATGAAATAAAAGATTTTCTTTTGGTATGCTGATCCATTGTGTGGAAATTGAGTTCTTTTACACCACAACCGTCAGTCCCAAATAGTCCCCTTAACAGAGGCGGAGGGTGGGAAAGTGAGGGAAGGGAAGGATAGGGGAGGGAGAGAGGAGAGGGGGAAAGGAGAGGGTGGGGAGAGTGAGGTAAGGGAGGAGGTAGGGAGAGCAAGGAGGAATGGGGAGCTATGAGGGGTGAGGAAGGGGGTGGAAGAGAGCGACGCCCGGGAGAGGGGTGGGAGCGAGTTGTAGAGGGGGAAGTGGGTATGGGGAGCAGGTATGAGAGGAGATAAGCATGAGGAGAGGGGTCCTGGACTTGCATTTAGTAGTGGGACTAGTGGAGAAGGGGGGGGGGTGGTAGTACAGGATTTAATGAAATGAAGTACGTTAAAACAGTACATTAATACAGCATGCAGAGACCGCTGGGAGATGTCCATGGGGGTTGAGAGGGGAGGGCATTTGGGATGTGGATAGTGTGAGGGGAGGGGAAGGGAATGCAGCATGAAGGGAGGGGAAGGGAGTGCAGCATGAGGGGAGGGGAAGGGAATGGAGTGAGATGGAAGGGAAGGCTGTGAGGGGGAAGGGAAGAAAAGGCAGCGAGAGGGAAGGGAAGGTAGCAAGAGGGGAGGGGAAGGCAGCATGGGGGTTGAGAGGGGAGGGAAGGGAATGCAGCAAGAAGGGAGGGGAAGGGAGTGCAGCATGAGGGGAGGGGAAGGGAATGGAGTGAGAGGGAAAGGAAGGCTGTAAGGGGGAAGGGAAGAGAAGGCAGCGAGAGGAAAGGGAAGGTAGCAAGAGGGGAGGGGAAGGCAGCATTGGGGGGGGGAGGGAGGAGAAGGCAGAATGAGGGGGTTGGGGAGGCAGCCTGAGGGAGTGGGAGAGGCCTTCAAACCCACCTTGACCCCCTCCCACAAAAAGTCCTCAATCCCACAAAGAATGCTCTCAAACATAATCGCTCTTTACAAAAGAAAACTTGCATCTTCTCTTATTTCCAATCTCAACTCCCACTCTGTTAAAAAAACGGAAATTACTTTGAGGGATAATCATGGCCATGCTACATTCCCCATGCTGTCCTAACTTGGACACTACCCTTGTGCACAGGCTCGATGGCGGATCCATGCGTTTCATATGAATGACAATATCAAGTTTGTGTTCTTCAAAATTAATCTCCCGCTTAAAGTAAGCATCAACAAAACGATTTTTAATTTTTTTTTTTAATGTGGATAGTCATAATATTTTACCAATAAGATACAATCAATCATCAAATCATCCCAATATCAATATATTTTTCATTCGAGAAGTTTATGTAATTAATAGAAAATATTTTTCATGATGATTATTTCCACTTGCGATTCTTCTTTAATGGACACAATAATTCCCACGTTCTGGTGGGGTTGGCCAGCGGAAGCTTGGCCCAAGTCTTTCACGAACCAGGCAGGTAATGGCAGGAATTTGTAATTTGTTTATGGGTCCAGCATAAGGTCGCATTTTCTTCGTGAAGGACACAGTTGGATATTAACGTCCACCAACTAATGTCAGGAGATGGGATTCCCGTTTAACATCCATCTGAGGGATGGCACACACATTGACGAATCATGCAACCTGTCAAACACTAGGATCATAGTCTGTAGCTGGACCGAGATTGGAAGTCAGGCGAGAAGAGGTGAGTGTGCGTACCTCTCGACCATCCTGTCAGCCCGTTGATCGTCTCCAGTTCTGTTTTGCAAAATAATGACAATGTGGAGTATATAACAATGCGGACCCACCCCAGGGTATATAGGTTGTAGTAGATCTGAGATCTAGTTTGAATTCGCCTGCTCACTGACAGACAATACGGATACAATAGTTTTTCGTTTTCCTTCTACAACGTGCGAGACAAAACAGTTACCCAAATAGAAGGGCACTCGGTAGGGCGCATACCTCCGCCCATAATGCCTGATCCACGAGAACATATCTGGCCCAATACATTTTTGAAATATCATGCGATAATCGTTTTTGGCCAAGCTGTTAGGTGAAGAATCACTCCAAAAATAAATAATTCTCGTTTTCGGATCCGGATTCGGATCTTCATCAAAATCGAAACAATTCGTCCTTGTAACACACCCAACCTATCCACCAAGTTTTGTCTGAATCCGTCTACAACTTTTTGAGACATCGTGCTATATATCATTTTTGGACCGATCTCTCAATGGTGAAAACTCACTTTAAAAATTCTAGTATTTGGATCCGTATCTGGATCTCCAACAAAATCTAATCATTTTGTCCTTGTCACACACCAAACCTGTCCACAGAATTTCATCTGGATCCGACCAAAACTTTTTGAAATATCCTGAACACAAACAAACAAACAGACAGAAAGGGGTGAAAATATAACCACCTTCACCTTTTGTGATGGAGGTAATAAGTTCCAACATCCATATATATATATATATATATATATATATATATATATATATATATATATATATATATATATATATATATATATATATATACATACACATACATACACACAGGGTGTCCCAAAAGTCGCCTTGGGATTTAGAAATTAAATAACGTTTCTGTTTTTTAATAATTCATGATTATTTTTACTCCAAAAGAAAACATACAAAATGGAGATAAATTTGCTTTATTTATAAAAAAAAATTATGCAGTTTAGATATCCTCCATTTTCCGCTTCGCAGAGACGGGCTCTTTCGACAGCATTTTCCATAACAGCGGACAATAACTGGCTGCAGCCCTCGAATTTCTGCACACATGTTGTCCTTGAGCTGCTGAATTGTATGGGACTTATTGACGTATACACGCTCCTTCAGGTAACCCCAAAGAAAACAACCGGGAGGCGTCAAATCAGGAGAACGTGATGACCAATAAATTTCTGAATTTCGCGAAATTATTCGGTGTCCATGCTCTTTTGGTGAGTATAATTGATCGATGAAGTTTAAAATAAAATTCAACGATTTTGGTTCTTTGTTCAGTTGTGAATTTTTCCATAGGTA